>NW_009935302.1:4905-5491 GCF_000696875.1 Nestor notabilis | reverse complement strand
GGTGCCCCCTTCAGGACCTTGCTCTTCTCCAGCTGCCCCAGCCCAGCTCTCTCAGCCTGGCTCCAGAGCAGAGCTGCTCCAGCCCTCCAGCCCTTGCAGCAGCTCCGTGGCCTCCTCTGGACTCATTTGATCAGGTCCAGAGATGCTCAAGAGCCCAGGATGTGATTTTTTCTCCCCAAGGCTGGGGTGAAATCCTCTGGTTTTGGCACTTTGAGCCCTGTTGAATGTGCCAGGCAGGTTCCACAGCCATCATTGGAGGAACAAGCCATGTGCTGGTTTGGGCAGCATCAGACAAGGCTATAGCAAACTCTGTCTCTGCTGGGCTGTGTCCTCCCTTTGGGACTAGGGGATACATGTCCCCACTCAAAGAAGTTGCCAAGGCTGGGGTGAAATCCTCTGGTTTTGGCACTTTGAGCCCTGTTGAATGTGCCAGGCAGGTTCCACAGCCATCATTGGAGGAACAAGCCATGTGCTGGTTTGGGCAGCATCAGACAAGGCTATAGCAAACTCTGTCTCTGCTGGGCTGTGTCCTCCCTTTGGGACTAGGGGATACATGTCCCCACTCAAAGAAGTTGGCCCAGAGGCA
>NW_009935302.1:1682-4887 GCF_000696875.1 Nestor notabilis | reverse complement strand
GCAGGAATAAGCAGTGCAGCCAACAGTGGCCATGCAATGAGATCTGAGGCTGAGCAGCCCTTTGTTCTTGTTTTCGTTTCCAAGGACGGAATGTCTAAGGGCTCTGCAGCTTCGCAGAGCAGGTCCAGGCACTGTGGCTGTCCCACATCCCACACAGGCCCTTTATGCTGGGCAGGGTGGGCTGGATGTGTCCACCAGGGAGGGCTTTTGGGCTCTATCCCACTGCAAACCCTCCAGGGAGGTGGAGATGGCTTAGATGAAACAGACAGTGAGGGACAGGACTTTGGGTGGGGGACAAGAAGCAATAACAGCCAAGCTACCCGGAAAGCCTTCAAAACCACTCCAAAAAGAGCCATAGAGGCCACCAGAGGCACCTGGAGATGGAGCCCGAGCTGAATCAACCCCATTGCACAACACAGACTTGGGATGGGAAGAAAAGAGCAGAAGTCAGGAGCAGCAGCTCTTTCAAGCCAGTTGTCCTGCTGCTTAAGGAGCCCTTGCCCAGGGCGACGGGGCATAGTTCTCATTCCTCTGTCTGTGCTGGGCTTTGTTATTTTCCCTTCTATTGTGCAGAGTCCCCTTTCTTCCCTGCATGCTCGTCCCCTGGGGCTGAACGGAGCAGTGTGGTTTTCTTCTTGTGCTCAGACACAGCTTATTGCCTCCTCCCAACTACCCTTTTGTTTTCCAGACATGATCTCCAAGCCAAAAATAGCTGATCCCTGCTCCTTGCAGCCCTGGAGAGAACCAGCTACCAGGTGAGTGCATGGAGGGCACTGGGGCTGGTTGCATTATGGTCACTAATTAATGGGAGATGTTTCTTCTAAAGGTCATTTTCTCCATCATTCTTGAGGTTTCCAGCTGGGGCTGTCTGGCATTTACCTCTCTCTTGAGGACACAGCACCCTGTGTGGTTGTCATCCTGCTCTTGGAGTGATCAAGGAGGTTTGGGAGCCCTTGGAAGTGGCTCAACAGTCACCAACCCTTGTGATGGTGAGCATGGGGCATCTCTGGGATGGGGAGGGCAAATCCTGATTGGGATCCTGGCTGTGCCACCGCCTTACCTTGGGCATGTGCCATGGGGTGAGGGAAGGAGTTGGGAGCCTTGGGTGGAAAATGCTCTGTAAGAGCCAGAAATTCCTCTGCTCTGAGTCAGGCTGGGATCTTCTTTCCCAGGCTCTGCAGCTTTCCCTCCCTGTCAGCAGCATCTGATGGGCCCTGGCTCTGCAGGCAAATACATGCATAGAAACCAGAGGGCATTATCCCCTTCGCTTATTATCACTTGAATGTAGGTCAGCTTGACAGCTTAGGTGGAAAAGCATCTTCTGCGTGCACTGACAGCACCGCACTCGCTGTCCTGTTAATCCCTACCCCCTTCACACTGCTTTAGAGGGGAAAAAACAGGCTTAGGTGCCTTTTCGGTAGCAGAGGAGCCATTAAGGTGCATTACTGAGGCAGCCACCTCCTCCCAAAGACCTGTGTCCAGGAGGGGTTTTGGGGGGAGACGGGTAGATTCATCTCCCCATGAAATCAGCACCCTCAAGATGCTCCAGACTGACCAGGGGAGGGATTCATTCATCCCTGTGCTCCTGCAGATGTCCATCCATCCCTGTTCTCCACCCATCCAGGCTTGTCTGTCTGTCCCTCCCTTCCCATAGCTCTGCCCTGGTGTGGCTGCAGCATGTTTGGAAGCGCATGCTGTGCTGCATTCCTCCTGGGAAGCCGCGCTCCATCCTCACCCGCTCCATCCTCACCTCGAAACCTTCCCACTGGATTTTCCCTCCCCGAACGGCAACTTCCATCCCATTAAAAGCCTCCCCCACGCCAGGCCCCCTCCCTCGGACCAGTCCTAGGGATGAATGAATGGTTGGTGGCCCTGGGATGCCATTTCCATGGTGACAGATGGCAGCCGGAGTGCGGGATCAGGGTCACATGAGAGCAGCAGGAAATTCAGGCGGATATTTATAGGCTGCCGCTCCAGCTCTCTGGAACTGCGTCTGTCTCCGCGCGTGGTACCAGCCCTTTGCTGGCTCTCCGGGGCACTGCTCTTCCAGGAGAGACATTACTCATGCTCGGCTTTAATCCACGCTGTTCCTGCTGCTCCGGCTGGGGTTGGAAAAGTACCGGGCTTGTCTAGTCTTGGTTTAGCCCTGCTACACTCGGGGATCACGCTGTGCCTCAGTTTACCACCCAGCAGTGCACTCTGGTGATGGGTGAACCGCCAAAGGGAGGTATTTAAACCCATAGGGGAGGATTTATGGCACCTCAAGGTGTCATCGAGTCCCCCGTGATGCAGGAAGTGCCCATCCCCACCTCGAGCAGGCTCATCCCTGCTGAGACGTACAGCTATGTGGAATGCCTGGTTCAGCCCCTCTTAATAAGGTTACTTGATTTCCCTTTGATTAAGACCCCCTTAAGAAGGTCACTGGATCTCCTTCTGTTTAATCTCTGGGCGTGCAGAGAGCTTTACACTGCTGGCATTTGCAGCCCGTGGGCTCTGCAGTTCCCCTTCCCCAGCACTCCCAAGCTCACATCCATCTCTTCATGGAGACAGTGCCAGGATGCAATAAATATCCCTATCTTTGGAAATGAGGAGGTTTTTGTAGACATCAGAGCTGTTCCCCCATCACTGGGCTCTTCCTGGTGCATGTGACAAGCCTGATGCTGCTCTGCACAGGGGTGGCTTCACCACATAGCCAGGGGAGAGTCCAATCCACACCAACCCTGCTTGGGGTTGAGTTTCATGGATGGAGAAGTGCCTCCAACACTCTGTGATGTCTCCTGGCCCTTCTTCCACTTGGCTTTATCCCAGAGCCCTGACTGCATCTGGATCCCTGGACAGTCACACGGGAGCAGAGCAGGGCGCATCCCCACATAGGGCTCTTGGTCCCCAGGGAGGTGGCATGATGTAGGGCACATTTCTCTCTCCCTGCTCATTAATACCTGCCATTTCCTGTCCCCAAAGAGGAAAGCAGGAGACCTCATTGACGGCCCAGTGGCTTCATCTTCCCTTCCCAGCCTGGGCATTGCATCCCTGCCCTCCATTTCTGCTTCTCCTATCAACCAGAATGCAGGAATCACAGAATCCCAGAGTGGTCTGTGTTGGAAGGGGCCTTAAAGCTCCTCCAGTTCCAACGCCTGCCCCGGGCAGGGACACCTTCCACTAGAGCAGGTTGCTCCAAGCCCCTGTGTCCAACCTGGCCTTGAAC
>NW_009935302.1:0-1637 GCF_000696875.1 Nestor notabilis | reverse complement strand
GGAAGAGCTTCTGCCTCAGAGCTCATCTCAATCTCCCCTCTGGCAGCTTAAAGCCATTCCCCCTTGTTCTGTCCCTACAGACCCTTGTCCAAAGCCCCTCTCCAGGTTTCCTGGAGCCCCTTTAGGCCCTGGAGCTGCTCTAAGGTGTCCCCTTCAGGAGCTTTCTCTTCTCCAGCTGCCCCAGCCCAGCTCTCTCAGCCTGGCTCCAGAGCAGAGCTGCTCCAGCCCTCGCAGCAGCTCCGGGGCCTCCTCTGGACTCCAACAGCTCTGGGGGTGCAGCCCAACACATGGCGGGGAAGGACCACAACAAGGTGTTTAAAACTCGGGGAGTACCAAGCCTTTGGTGAGCTCATGTAGGCCGACAGCAAAGAGAGGAGCTTCAGGCAGGCTTTTACCCAGACCCCATCTCTTCCAGGCTGGATTGAGATGTGCAGAGACATGGCAGCAACAAGTGAGGCAGGCAATAAATCACAGATGTGATGAGCCTCTTCCTCTTCAAGTGCCACATTGAGCTGCCTTGTCCCTGCCTGGGATGGGCAGAGGTGCAGGTTTAATGGAGCGTGGCCTCATTTCTCCCAGTTGGGCAGGAGGGAGAGTTCCAAGCATCACCTGGGTGCTGGATCTCGGAGCAGGCGCTGGCTGAGCTCCCAGGTACCTGGGAGGATTGATCATTCTGTGTTTAATAGGCTGGAAAGGGAAACAGCTCCAAAGGCCAGGAATGTGCATAAATGTTGAGATCCAGGAGCCTGGTTTGGGGCTGGAGGGCTGAATCCTCCATGGTTTGTCTCTTCCCAATGTGTTTTTCCTCCCATCAGGGTTTCTAACAGGCTCAGGACCTGGATACTGGTACCAGTATCCTCAGCACCAGCTACACACTGGTTGGAGGGATGTATCCAGGCTACAACACTGGGTTTGAATGGGCTGAATTTTGGTTTTCAGGACCCAAAGACCTTAATAATTTCCATCATCATGAATTCCTTTGAAAACTGCCTTTTCCCACCAGCAACCCAAGGCAAGAGCCCTCTGGTTTCCCTGATTGACACCATGAGATGGTTTTGGAGGGCAGGACTCTCACCAGTACTGACTAGAAGGGGAGGGTTGGTCTCTACGGATGTGCCTGGCTCTCTGTTAACTACATCACACCTACTGCATCACAGCACCGTAAGTGAGTGGCTGTGATAAATTAAGCCTCGGAAGCTGGGTTTGGGTTTTGCTTGTTCTGAAGAGCTATTTGTGCTGAAAGAAGGTGTATTTTTGACTTGGTGTTGCCATATCCTATTGTGTTGGGGTGGGGAGTGGGACACTTTTACCTGCAGAATTTCAATCAGCATTAAAGGTGGGTTCATAAGTGCAAATATATCATCCTCCAAAGCTGGATTACACCCCCAGCTCACCCTTGTTCTGGTCTGTGCTGCTCCTGGCCTCAGCTTTGGAGTGAAAAAGAACTGGTGTGGCTGGAGATGTAATGTCCTTTGAGCCCAGTGTTGGTTCTGGAGTCCCTGAGTGTCACTGAGCTTTGGGCCAGCCCCAAGCATCGCTATAGTCAAAAGACAGGCTCCACACTTGAGTTATGGGGAGCAGAGTTTGGGTCCTGATTGCTTCCCTTTGTCCCTGTGTGGTCTGAGACAAAGTGACTC
>NW_009935301.1:0-34086 GCF_000696875.1 Nestor notabilis | reverse complement strand
ATGGGCAGCTACGGGTGGTAGTAGCAGTGGATGCTCATCCGGTTCCAGAGAACCCGGTCTTCCCGTTGTTGAGAAGAACTCGCAGGACAGCAGGCGGGCCCCGCGGGCTGATGCAGGCCTTGCTTTTCCCGGCCCCGCAGCTGCCTTCACGGGGTTTCCATGTGCCTGTTTAGGTCCGTGGGCCAGTTCAGACACGGGCTGGTGTCTGCAGGGTCACACTGGCGAGTGCAGGGCCCCTGCGGTGGTCGGGCGTGCCTTCAACCAGGGTCCGGTGGAATAGAGCTGGTGCTTGACCTCTGCCTCGGGATTCCTTGAAATGCGTTTGGCTTTGACCTGATCACCACACACGCAGCGGTTATGCTGAGTTGAGATGCTGCGTTTGAGAAGAAATCTCTGATGGGCTTTTTTTGCTGAATCTGCAGTGATGTTGGTGTAAAAATCGAACCATATCTCATGCTGTGGAGGACAGCGTATTAGTATAGAGGTGTTATGTGTCCTAGTGTACAAAAGTTGTGTGCACACTATTTGCTTCTCTGGAATGTGTTATGTCTATGGCGCTGACACCTCTAAATGCCAGTTTTCCTCATGGTTGTGCTAACAAAGGCAAACTCTGCAGTGGTCAAGCTGGTAGCTCTGTTGGGCTCTGCTGTGAACCCATACGTAATAAAGAAAAGGTAGATGTGTGCCAGAACAGAGAAGGAAGTTACCATCTCGGAACCAACAAAAGCTTCGTAATTTCTTCCTCCACTTTTCAGAAATTACTCAGAAGGAATTTAGTTAATTCGGCATAATGCATTCAAATTGTGTAAATTGTTACCTTGTAGAGTGACTTTCAAATCATGATTAGGACAATGTGTTCTTTTAAATTCTTCATTAGTACATGCATCTTCTGGGGTTTGTGGCAAGGCTTTAGTAGCTGAGAGGCTACTCTGAGAGGCAGGATTGGCTTCTGTGAGAAGACACCAGAAGCTACTCCATATAGGACAAAGCCTTTTCCAGCCAGCTCTGAGGTGGACCTGCTTCTGGTGAAGTAGCATATTTAAGAAAGGCTAGAAAACCCTGGGCAACAGCAGCTGTGAGAGAGGAGGGGGAAAATGTGAGAGAAACAACCCTGCAGACAGCAGGGTCAGTGAAGAAGGAGGGGGAGGAGGTGCTCCAAGTGCCAGAGCAGATATTCCCTGCAGCCCATAGTGACAGGCCATGGTTAGGGATGTTGTCCATCTGAAGATCATCAAGGTCCACAGTGGAGCAGGAGGAGTGCTTTGGGGGAAGCTGCAGCCTATGGAGAACCTGCCCTGGAGCAGGCTTCTGGCAGGACCTGTGGACCATGGGGGACCCACACTGGAGCCGTATGTTCCTGAAGGACTGCACCTTGTGGGAGAAACCCACGCTGGAGCAGTGGAAGAGTGTGAGGAGGAAGGAGCAGCAGAGATGAAACATTATGAACTGACCACCTCCCCCACTACCTTTTCCCCTATGCTGCTTGAGGGGAAGAGGTAGAAGAATTGGGAGTGAAGTTGAGCCTGGGAAGAAGGGTGGGGGGAATGTGGTTTTGGCTTGTTTTTCTTTCTTTCTTTCTATCCTACTCTGTTATTTATGGGCAATAAATTGAATTAATCTTTCAGAAGTTGAGTGTTTCAGATGGTAATTGGTGAATGATCTCCTTGTCCTTATCTTGACCCCCAAGGCTTTTCGTCTATCTACTGCATCTTGCTGAGGAGGGGTAGTAAGAGAGCAGCTGAGTGGGTGTCTTATAAGCCCTTCACAATGCCAAAACAGACAGAACTGTGCAGTGCATCCATGAGGGTAAAATGACAATGTTAGAAGATGAATTTTGGAAATGAGTTTGGGAAGATCAGAAGCAGACAACTCAAGAGTTCTCATTTGAAATACAGCAGTCATCTGTCGAATTGGTTATGTGGATGTAGTTCTTTGCGTAGGCTAAAGATGTATAATACTGATGAATCCATTGCAGTGGTGGCAGACTAATATTTCTTACTTCAATCTAAACCATTTTCTGGCAAAAAAATGTGTATATGCAGTTAACTCTTATTTTCATTGGGGTTAAAAGCTTAGGCAAAGGAATGAGCAAGGAAGGTTGTTGGGCAGGGTTGTTTAAAATTCTTGGATCTCAGGTAAGTAGTGAAGTTGAGCTAGATTTAGAAATGGTTGCCATATTAAGCAGGAAGACATCATGCTGGTTCTGAGCTGCCTCTGGGATCTATGCCTGTAGACCTTTGCTTTTGCATGGTGTTTCTTGTTTGGTTAATAAACTGGGGTGATGGTAGGCAGGAGAAGCTGGCAACTAAGTTTCCTTTGCAGCAGTGAACATTGTGAGAGGACCATGGCAGTGACAGAAACTGCCATGGTACCATGAATCTCAAGAGAGGTTTTCTGAACTGATAATGTAACTGACTTCATGGCAGTTTATCTTCTAATGCCTTTAAATGGCTTTTCTGCCAGTTCTGTGTAGCAGCATTCTCTGCTTTTCCCTTCGTAAATAAATCAAATAGTGGTAGTGCCCAAACAGCTGTCTTCAGGTGTTTCTTTGTGCAGTGCCTATAAAACCTTTTGTGCTCTGGGGAACAACGATTTTCTTATATCTAGATACAGGTGTTTTAGCTTTCTAAGATCAAGAATAGAATCCACTATCATCATCTGTTTCTTGTTGATACCTAGGAAACACTGTGCTTCTCTAAGTTGACCAGAAAAGTGTATGTGAACTCTTGAGAGAGACTGATGCCTGTGAAAGCTATGATACTGACCTTGAAACTCAATCGTTGAAGGGATTAACCAAGAATTACAAGAAAACAGTGTTCTATCAGTTTCGAGTATACAGCAATGTAGGTGTGTTAAATAGTGTAATTGCAACAAAGAAACAACCCTCCTGGTGACAAGCTGAGATGGTGCATCAAAATGCAGAAGTGTCACGTTTCAGTCTTCTCTGTGTCTTCCTCTGAACTGTCTGTTACACTGCAGGATCCGGAGACCAAGAGGTGTATCAGAGGGCTGGGAGGAGGTGAACGGAAATGTCAGAAAACAGGAAGATGTACATGTCACAGGTAGTGTCTCTTTTTCAGTGTCTAGGAAAAATCAAGCCCTTTTTAGGAAGCTTTTTGTTGCTTCTTTCAAAGATGCTCTTTGTTGCTGGCAAGCTGTGCTGTGACTATTCGTTAATGACTTGGTGTTGCCATGGGATAGACTATCTATTTGCAGTACCTTTCAGATAATGAGAAAATACTAAACCATATTTTAATCTCTTCTCTGGAGGGCTGGTGTAACCAGCAGCAGCTTTTGCAGTGCAGTTTAACCTTTCTGATTCTTAGACAGGTCATAACTTATCCTCCTTGAAAATAAATAAGGAGATAAACTGTGTGAGTAGAACTATATATAAAACCTATATATATAAAGTTTTATATATATATAAGGTAACACCTCAAATGAGGTGCTATAAGCTCAACTGTCAGTCATGAAAGTCAGTAGTTGCAGGTGCTTGTCAGACACAAAATGCTTTTCATGGCTGGCACTCGCTGTATTGTCACATATAGAGAAGTGATGTAACACTGGAGTCTGCTGTAGTTGTATGGCACAGATACAGAAATCGTTTTAACAGCTGTTAACTAAAATTTCACCGTATGTTCAGATTGAAAATACTCTCAGAGCAGAGAAAGCATACCATCCATGTTTCAAAGTGGCAAAACTTGCAGAAGATGTCAAAGAAAGTGAAGACTTCCATTTCTTCTTGCCTCTGCGCTCCTACCCTCCTGCTGACTTGTTAAAAATCCAACTGATAGTTAAAAACCTAACAGATAGTAGAAAGCATTTTCTAAAATAACACGTGTATCACTGACTCCTGTCTAGATTTATACGTGTAGTTCAGGTTTCAGGGGATCTTTATGATAGATGTATTTTTTCAAGCATGTTGCTTAAGCACAGTACAAGAGCGTTGTAATGTTTTGTAAAATGTCATTTAAGCTAAGGGGAAAACAGTTATATTGGTATGCTCTCAAGTTTTGGCTATATGCCAGGGATTCCTGCAAGCTTGATACCTGGAATACTGACTGCATTTAAATACAGATTGTTGGGAATGGGATTTGAGGTGCGAGTAATAAATTGTCCTTTATTTATCTGTTAAAGAAAAACCAAGTACCTAGTCTAAAGTTTTCATTAGCGTATTTGTATATGAGATTTCTTCTGATACCGTTCTAACAAATGGTATAGTTGAGGCAGCTTTTCTTGTTTGCTTTAGTAACACAAAATCAATCACTTTGAAAACTTTTAAAAGCTTCTTTAACGGGAACTTTAAGTAGCATTTAAGTTTTTTGTATGTTTGACTGCGTGTGTTTGAACTTCTTAACAGTGGCTCAGGATTTCAGTGTAATCTAAACTGTGTCCTGAGGTATTGGACATAGTAATAAAATTTTAAATAGATCATTATTTGGAGTTGTTATTTTTCACACTATTTTACACTGAGTTACCCTTAACATGTTTGTTGCTTTTGTTTTTGTTTTTTTAAAGAAGTGAGAGAAAAGGTTTCGATTCTGGGGCAGTTTTAGTTCAGCTGTACTTAAATATTTGCCTTCTCCCAGCTTGTTGCAGCTTACGTATTAGAGCAGAGGGGTATGCTAGAAAAAGGGGCTGGAAGTCTACATAGTATTCTCAAAGCTAATATTACAAAAAATAGAAAGAAACCATATGAAGAAATTATTACGATTAGAAGAAGTAGATATATCTGCTAATAAAACCTGAATTCCTATGGAAAGATCTAGTGTCCCTTGTCCTGCTATGTAGTTGTGTTACCAGCTGTCCTTTTTGTTTTGTGGCTGGGCGGATGGCTGCATGAGTGCTTTATTGGTAGTTGTGTGTTCAAACTGATCATCTGGCTGAGTTTGGGTGTTTTGTGTTGTTTAAGAGAATATGAGAAGTTGTCTTTATAAATTTGGCTGCTTCTGTAACCAGACACCAACTTCGATAGAAAATGTGGGAATTCAGTGTCTAATCTCATCTTTGTTAAATTTGGTTGGAGTTGACAGACTCTGAGTTTAATAGCTAATGAGAAATGAATAAACAGGCTGTGTAACTGTAAACTGTAGGTATTTTTTCCTAGAATTTCAGAACACTTGCATATCATCTTCCCAATTAGGTATTTTTAATCCTGATGCTTTGTTAATATGGACAACTTAGTTTAAGAAATTCAGGCCATATATTCATCCATGTATACCACATATCTGAGCAATATTATACTGTGTGACACTGTGAATGTTGGGTAACATGTTCAAAGCTCCTCTGCACATCCCCAACAGAGCTTGGAGAGGCAATAGCGGGAGGGGGAGCCTAAACACTACCCTGCAGAGCTGCTTGCTACCAAGGCCATCCCTGGAGCCAGCCCGTCACAAGCCCATCATCACAGGCCCAGAGGAGCATAGGCACACAGGTGGGAACTCAAATCAAGAACCCAAAGAAAGGAGCACCCTATCCAGGCCCCTGCCAGGGCAGTCTCAGCAGAGCCTCTGCCTAGTGTCCCATCATACTAAGGGGATTGCTGCCCACTGGGCAGTCCCCACAGGGGCTGCAGAGAAAACTAAAAGTCTGTGATCCCACAGGACTTACTACGGGATGTTTAGGTGAGAAACCAAAAGTGGGGCAAAGGAGTAGTTTAAGAGATTTGGGGAGGAACAAGTGTGGAAATACAGAGGGGATTAAAAGGGCTAGTCATGTGTGGGCAGTTGGTTGATCAGTAAGCTTGCCTGACCATGCCCTGCATGTGATCAGTGCTATCTGTCCTGCTCCTCGTTAAGTTCCTTCCTGGCTCTCCTCAGTGAGGGATCTGTGGTTGCTATCAGTGCAGCCACAGGGCAGAGGGTCACTGTGTCTGAGGGGCATTGACTGGAGCAAGTGTGGGTGTGCAAGTGCCTAATAGCCAGCGGAGATCAAGCTGGATGAGCTGGTGAAGTGGCTTGGGAGCAAGGGGGTTTGTGGGTCTGTTTTATGAACAGGGAGAGTACTCAACAAAACGATCACATGCTAGCTGTATAACATGCACAGTTTATTAAATAGGCACACTAAACTGAACAAGCATGCTACTGTGAATCAGGTATATATGTACATAGTAAACAAGCACAATAAAGCGAATCAGAGATACCTGTATATGTCTGTAGCAGAGAGGAAAATTAGCAATGCATCAAATCATTACTGCATAGAGAGAACAGACATTAAGAAGAAATACATCACCAGTTACCACTGAATCATCATCCATGCCCACACGTCAAGCTGGGAAGCCCTGTTGCAGCTGATGCCGGGAGTCTCAGGTAACTGGGGAAATTCCCTCACAGTGCGTCCACCTACAGGTGAGGCTTCAGGGGCCTGCTTTTATGTTCTCAGAAACACATGGGGCTTTATGCCAGATCTATAATTTTTTTACCCGTGTGGCCATGCTGTTTCTCATCTTCTCACTGTTGGCCATGCCAAGAGCATTGTGAAGGTCGTAGAACAGCTGCACACATGTTTTCCTGCCTCTTTCCAACTAACAGGCGTAATGGATAGAAATATATATACTTTATCAAATACTCTTTGTAAAAATCTACTTCATTAATGCTTCTTATGGTCATGAGAGGGAATTGACTCTTAGTTAGGTTCCCATCCATTACAGGGTCCTTAGAGACACATCGGGCAGCTCTGGGTGTGACATCACCTGTGTCTATAAGGTTGGTTTTGTGTACCTGTGACAGTCTGTACTGGCAACTGGAGACAGGCTGTGGCCTAGGGATTTGTATGCCTGCAGACTGGGAATGGAGAGACTGGGACCCGCAGGACAGCTACTGGTTGGGCCAGGTGCTGGAAAGGTCCTGCCTGCATGTGTTTTTGCAGGTGCACTTCCATCCTATCCAGCCAGAGAGGAGAGCAGGATGAGGCCTTTGCTGCTACCTGTGTTTGTGTGAGCACTGAGTGTCTTTCATAGTGTATACATATGCTTCATACGTTTGTGCCTGCTGGGAATGCATCTTCTTCCACTTTCCTGCTGCAGTGTGTGGACATTTAGCAGTAGCAGCAGCCTCACCTCTCTTGGGCTGTTTGTATGTTTTCCTGTAGCAGTGAAGAGGCAAGTTAAGTATTTGAATATATCCTAAGCACATTTTTTATTCAAAGGCTAATTACCTTTTAAAATGCATAATCAAAATGCTAGGTAGAAAATGTCTCCTTATTAATTTTTACCACATTATTCTTACATTTAAAAAAACCTTAGTTCTCTCCTAAAACTCTTCTGAAATAACAAAGCAAGCTGTAAAATACAAAGCCAGAAAGTGTATATAAACCTATGCCTCCAGTGACACGTGGTTTAATGGCTTCCCTAGGTAGAGGTGGCATCTGCATATTTAATAGCTCTCAGCTGATTATTCTTCAATGCATCTATGTAATGGCTGTTGAATTCACATGTACTTGCCCATGGCAAGGAGTTCTGTAGCTTTACTGCATTATGTGAAGGAGTGTTTCTTTGGTTCTTGCCCTGCAGGTTTCATCTCATAGACCTTAGTCCAGGGACAGGCAGAAGGTTTGTATTGTAGTCAGGATTTCACAGAATCATAGAATGGTTTGGGTTGGAAGAGACCTTAAAGACCACCTAGTTCCAATCTCGCCTTCCACAGGCCAGGATGCCTTCCACTAGACTAAGTTGCTAGATGTTTTTTCATGGCTTGCCCTATTTTTATGTATTAGTAAAACTATTTGTATCTAAACAATTTGGTATAGTTTCTTTTCAGTTGTGGTCATTTGTTCAATTATAAAACTAATCTGTTCCCTTTCCTGCTGCTCTCCAAAAGGCAACTGGACTCAATGTCTGCTATTTGCACCACTGATACTTCCCCTGAGTCCCACATACTGGATCTGATTCATCAGAATGTTTCATCTGACTTTCCCTGTGTCCCCAGGATATGAACTGGATCTGGCTGTAAGCCTCCTGAGGGCTGCAAAGACTGACTGCTGAAACCACTCACTACTAAGTTGGGAGCATCTCTATCCTTCATCTCAGTAGGCATTTGCACACCATGTTGTGGGATATCACCCATTGTGTGCTGGAGACATTGGGTCAGTTGTCAGGGGAATGATGAGATGTGCAGCCTATGGGTGTTTCAGTCAGTTTTACAGTCAGCTGTTGCTGAAGGGTGAGGTATCAGTGAAGCAGGAGGGGAAGACAGACAGAATGGCATACTGACGTATGCCAGTCGTATATTTTGATAATGACGTAAATGCTTTGTATGTATTTAGTAAGCTGGAGTAGCTGATACCTCACCAAATGTGGTATGTGGGTATTATGTGATACGTACAAATCACATCTGGTTTTATAATTTTCAACTGATCTTCTACAAGATCTCAGCTTCACGTGTGGAGTCTGTTTGTTGATCCTGATTTAAGGACTTCAGCCTTTATCATAGAATCATGGAATAGTTAGGGTTGGAAAGGACCTTAAGGCCATCTAATTCCAGCCCCTCTGCCATGGACAGTCACACCTCGCACTAAGCCATGTCGCCCAAGGCTCTGTTCAACCTGGCCTTGAACACCGCCAGGGATGGAGCATTCACAACTTCCTTTGGCAGCCTGTTCTAGTGCCTCATCACCTTCACTGTAAAGAACTTCTTCCCTATATCTAATCTAAACTTCCCCTGTTTAAGTTTAAAGCCATTACCCCTTGTCCTACCACTGCAGTCCCTAATGAAGAGTCTGTCTCCAGCATCCTTATAGGCCCCCTTCAGGTACTGGAGATCTACACAGTCTTCTCTCCTCCAGGCTGAACAGCCCCAAATTTCTCAGCCTGGGAGGTGCTCCAGCCCTCTGATCATTCTCGTGGCCCTCCTCTGGACTTGCTCCAACAGCTCTGTGTCCTTTCTATATTAAGGACACCAGAACTGCACACAGTACTCCAAGTGAGGTCTCAAAGATCAGATCGGGCACCACATTTGATCATGCTAGCTAAATCCACAGAGAGCAGAGCAGAGGGGCAGGATCGCCCCCGTCGACCTGCTGGTCATGCTTCTTTTGATGCAGCCCCAGATATAGTTGGCTTTCTGGGCTGCGAGCACACACTGCCTGCTCATGTTAAGTTTCTAATCAACCAACACCCTCAAGTCTTTCTCTGCAGGGCTGCTCTGAATCTCTTCTCTGCCCAACCTGTAGCTGTGCCTGGGATTGCCCTGACCCAGGTGTAGGACCTTGCACTTGGCTTATGGTCTAGTAGAAGATAAATACCAAGCCAAATTAATGTTAGTTGAAGCAAAACTGGGGTTTCTCTTGTTTCAGATGCATGAAGGATGCAGTCATTTTTGGTGACTCTAAGGAAAGACACTATGAATTCTGAAATCCCAAATCATTGGTCAAAACAAAAACTTTTTGCCTGTCTTCTCTGGTGCAGGTATATATTTCTGCCTGGGCAGAAATACCTTGGACCATCACTGTAGCTTCCTTTCTGGAGTCCAGCTCAATGTTATTACTGATGTGAAATCCTGTCCTCATGTTGCTTGGTGCTTTCCACCTCCAGTCTTGTCTGGACGTTGGTTGGAATGCATTATTATACAGACTTCTGAAGAATGGCACCTCCTGCGATTGGCTTGATAAGGGCAATGCGTGAGCTCTCAAGTATTTTGTCTTCTACAGTGTGTTTCCTAAAATGGCGTAAAGCAGTGCACAGACTGGGAACTGCCTGGGTATTTGTGAAAATCTTGCTTCTAATGACCCTTGAAGCTGGAGCAGTCTCTACTGGGCCTGTGCTTTCTGCAGTGAGGGTACAAGTGGAATGATTTCATTCTTGGTTGCAGATGGAGCACAGCAAAGTGTTCTTGTCTTAGCTGCCCTTGTAGGTGGTGGTGCTAATGGTTCAGCTGCATTTTAAAAAGTCACTGTAGTTAAAACCATGGTGCCATCCAGTTCTGGTCCTGAAGGAAAGGAGATCCCTTGCCTCTTCTGGTGAGGTGGGTGTCTGGTGTTTTCCAGGGTGTCTGCCAAGTGGGCTGTAGCATACACTGTGTAGATCAGCCCTGCATATAGCCGTGCAACTGATCCTTGGAGCTGTCACTCTTGACTGGGGAGCAAGGTGAAAAAAAAAGGTCAACCAGCATCTGGGTTCCCAAAGAGCACACTCATGCTTAATGATGGGATTCTAAAAGGAGCAAGAGTTTTTTTGTTACTCTGGCAACTGTTGCACCCACCAGCATCACCAATCTCCTCCTCTCTCGAAATTCCCTCTAGATCTTTTAGTCCCATGAAGTCAAGAACGGACTGTTGTTTCTGGTATAATACCTGGCTCATCTTGGAGGCAAGCAAAAGAAGATAAATGAACAATTGTTTGTCATTCCCCTCTCAACTTTGCAGAGATGGCTGGTGGGAGGGGACCTTTCATTACAGAGAAGGTTGTCTATGCATGGTGCTTGCTGGAACAAGGGAGGGCATAAGTTTAACCAGGTGTGCCTGGGCAGCAAAGGCAGACAGCAATGTAAGCAGCAGTGACGTTTGGAAAGCAGACTCCACAATCTGTAAGACTGTAAAGTAGGTATGTTTATTCAGTGCTGGGTAGCACGAGGGGTAGTCCCACCAAAACTGTGTGCACCTGTCGTGACAATTTGCTCTAAATTTATACAGTAACTGTTGCATATACATGAGATTTCCTAATACGCCTATACATATGTATGACCTGTCCCCGCTTCGTATTAAAATTAGGGCTCCTCCTCCTTGCGCTTGCACAGTATCTTCTGGTGGTGGTCTTCTGGGGTCGTGGGGGATGAAGGCCATAGGTCTTCCTCACCATGCACTCTTCACCTCTTGGTCTTGCACATGCTCTAAGTTCTCTTGGGTTCTCTCCAAACTACAAGGTCCACTTCAGCCGGTTAGGAACTAGTTCTTGTGAGAAACCACTAATTTTATCTAGTCCTTGCTGATTTCAGGAACTGCTGTTTGTAACAAATCACAAAGCTTCTTTATAAAACATGTTACAACTTAATGATTATCTACCCTACAATTCCCTATTTCAGTAGTACTCACAAAGCAGTCCTTGCCTCTGCCACATTCCAAACATTTCTTGCCAGGACTTGTGTCTCTTGCTACAACAGTCTCCCCAGTCTTCCTTTTGTCTGGCTGCTGGAGATCAGTGAGTTTCAGGGTCTGCTCTTTTGTTTCTCCTTCCTCCAGGAGGGCACCAAGAAGTATTTCTTCCCTTTCCCTTGTCTTACACTTTTCTCAGAGAAAATGTTGTGAGGAACAAGCTCACTTCATCAGTTTTAGCCAGGGACAAAGTCTGTGGAGCAAAGAATATTTTATTTACAGCGCTGGGAGCTTCACAGGGGATTTCTCCTCTGTGGCTCAACTCTGGCTTTCCAAAAGGCTCGTTTTTCTCTCTTATATTGTTACATATTCATAGTTTTTCCAAGGATAGGTGGCCTGTGTTACAATTAGTTCCAGGAACTCATTATCTTAAGTCTCTTCGCTTCGGTGCCTGCGCGTTGCTCTCTGGTGGTCCTGGGCTGGGGTCTCTGAGGTGAAGTAAGAAGTCTTCCTCACGATGCTCTCGTCACCTCTGGCCCAGTTAGTTGCTCCTGCAACCGCAAGACCAGCTGAAACTGGCCCTAGCAATGGCTTCCTTCTGCTGCTTTAGCAAGTGTTACACTTACCTCACACTCAGGATAAGCTAGACTAGATTACCAGAAACTGCTTTCCAAAGCTAGGCTGCTGGTTTGCTTACATATCCACATAAACCACTGTAACCTAACGCACATTAATATTGCCAAACTTATGAACATTAAACAAATAATTTTGTTAGCTGAAGCAAAATTTCCCCATTCAGTTATTTATTACAATGTGAAGAAATAAAAACTGTCCAATTACAAAGTTTGTCTTTTTTTAGTTGAAAATGTTGTCTTATTTTTGCTGTCAAATATGCATTGGTAGTTAAAGAGAAATAAAATTGGGTATTATCTGCATTCCTATTATTTGAAAAAAAAAAAGTGTCAAACCTAAATTCTTCTGGTTTATTACATAGCTTCATAGCAACAAGGGAGTACTGTGCCACAGTACTTAATTAAATCTCGTTATGGTGTTATTTCAGGCATTCAGGCATCATAGCCTTAGTGCTGCCACATTAGTGGATTTTTGATGCCACCAGTAAGCCCAGACCCTCTCCATTGCTGGAAGACATAAAGTGTATTTTATTTATTTCTTTCTAAAATATGCGGGAAACAATTACAGTTGAAGGCAACAGATACTTGCCAGCAGAAGTTTCAGTTTTCCAGTGTTTAGGTAAAACTGCAGTTCTTTGTGAGCCTGTATCTTTGGAGAGGGCAAAGGTTCTTTGTCCAGTGGAGTAGGTGGTGAAATCCTTTTCTAGCAAAGACCTGCAAAATGTATGTTGTGTTCCTTACAGAAGGATGATGTGGGTGAATGCCAGCTGCCTCTCATATGGGGAACAGTAGCTACTCTTGCATTAGTGCCAGCCTGACAGTTGAGGCAGCCTGGGGCCATTCTGTGACATCTTTTGTGGCCTAATGGTTTTAGTCTTTGTGGTTACATTAGTTTGCCACCTCTTCTGGCATGAATTCAGATCTCTTCACCTACTATACTACCAATTCCATTAATTTTATGTAGCCCTATGTTAGTCAAGTATTGCAAAAGCCGCAGACTTGACTAAGTTCCTTTGTCCAGGCTGCCCCTAAGGTATTTCATAAGCCTGGGAATCGGAAAATGGCAGCTGTTAACCACACAGTAATGTCCATAGTAGCCTCAAGACAGGCTTAAAAACATAGAGTATCTGTAAATCTTTCCTCCACGACAGCTATCTGTAGCCACCTCTCCCCGGCAACAAAAACCTTTTTGTTATTTAATGACGAAAAGTGTTACAGGGCACAATTCTCTGCCCACCCCTTCTGTAGCTATTGAACATACTGGCAAGTTTTGACTGAGGATACTAGTATTTAAGTCCAACATGGTTTATAGCTGTGGGACTAAAGGTATGGAGGGGCTAGCTTTGGCCCCTTGCTGGATGGGACCAGCATGTGTTCAGCTTGTGCTTGTTCTCCTCCGCCAGTGGATGGTGTGACTAAGAAACCTAATCTCGTGCTGCTTGCAGAAAAACTTCCTAATGAGTTCAAAAGAAGTATATTCTTAATAAAAGAGGATCAAGAACCTTTCCACTTTCCCTTGACATGTTAATGGTGATAATCCAAGGCTGGAGAGCATTGCAGAGGTACTTTCCTAGTAGGAGACAAGTTGCTGCTGGAAACCCACAGATCCTTCTAACTCCACAGCTGCCTGCTTACATATACATGAGTGTGTAAATCTATCAGAGATCTTCAGTGCATTGCTTGTCTTTTTGACCTTTAACCAGCACAGTATTACAGCAGTATGTGTCTTGAAGTTGGTAGCCCCTGGTCTGTCCTGCCTTCCTTACTGCCTTTTGCCTTCAATAAAGGAGAGCACAGAGCTTTGAGCTGCTGGTGTTTGTGTGCTTCCACATGCTGAGGGAACCTTTGTGGCCATGTGCTACTGTTGCTTCATGCCTGTGATCTCAGGAGTTGCTTTTCACATACCTGAGGTTTTGCTTTTTCTGCTGATCCTTGTAACTAATAATAGTTATTAATTATAATGGTTAATCTGTGTCCATCTAGGTGAACAAAATTGCAAAGTAATTAACAATCAACATCAACTGCTGTACCCATTTTCCTCTGAATGAATGTGTGTACGAGCAGCCACTGCCCCTGGCCTAGCATACCTTCTGAGCAAAGTCAATGTGTAAAGTGAAACGCCTGCAAAGAGCTTGAAATACAAACATTTCTGAGTCAAATGTGACTATGGGAAGCTTTGTATACAGTTTACTCACATAGCGTATGACTGTGCGTATATGCAAATGCAGCATATGTTTTGTTCACAATGTGTGCATTTGAGGACAGAACTGCTAAAAAAGTAGACTCATATTTAATCCCACTTTCAAAGCATAATTCTTTCTGTGTGACCTTTTATTTAGCTGCTTTACAGTCATCTTGTGTCACATGATACTGCGGTATTGCTATTGAAAAATAAATATGAACACAGAAATGTGTGTGCATATGCCCTATACATGCAACCTTTCTGTTTCCTAAATTTTAGATTTTGTTGAGTCGTAATGACAAAAAGTAGAGATATCACCAGAAGTCACTTACTTAGTCTTAACGTGAGTCTACTAAGATTTGTCTTATGTTCTGGTATGGAAACTTAAGAAGAAAACATCTCTGAGTTTGTCTAGTTGTTTTGTTGATTAGTCCATCATATTGTCAAAAGCTTCCTGTAACTTCCTTATGGACCAGGAAGGTTCTCAAGGAACAGCAAGCATGGTGATGGCTCTTAGTGTTGGCAGACTCTTCTATCTTACTGCTGTTTTATTTTGTAGGAAAAACAGAGGACTTTTAGTGCATCCCAGCTGATAAACTATACTGAATAACAGAACTGTATTGCACTTCTGATAGCTAAAGATGGCAGCTTCAGGTAAGAGCTGACCACTTGTCCTGGTGCAGAAGTGTCTCCCTTCTTTTCCATGAACTCTTTTTCTGTGTTTCTATGTTGAAAGCAGATACCTGAATGTCAGTTCTGCACAGTATCTGAGAAACTATGCAGAAAGTCATTTGCAGAAGGTGAAGCTGGATTAAATGAGATGAGAATAAAGTTCAGACTTT
Organism: Nestor notabilis; assembly: GCF_000696875.1. Classification (NCBI taxonomy): domain Eukaryota; kingdom Metazoa; phylum Chordata; class Aves; order Psittaciformes; family Psittacidae; genus Nestor; species Nestor notabilis. Next base: position 19,405 of record NW_009935301.1, on the reverse strand, counting down.
TCAGCATGAGGTTATCAAAGGCTGCAGTAGATTATTCACAGATTTTTTTAAAAAACAGAATTAAACGTTTTACTGAAGAGTGTGTTTTAGTTTGGACAGGAGCTAATGGAGGTGAAATGACCTGTGTTACTCAGTTTGCAACAGAGCTGCCCATGACATGTCTGATGCTGAGGCAGCTGTTATACTAGGTCAGCTCCATGGCAGAACCTGTATATTCTTGTTCCTAGTCTGCCTCTGCAAGATCACCAACTTTGGTGCAGTTCCAATGTGGCAGTGGTAAATTAAGATCAGTTATTGTTCATCTGTGTTTCAGCTGTTATCTTTCATTGTTAAGCCCAGTTTTGCTGTGGTCTGAATAGGACTTCAACTGTTTTTAATATTATAATTTCTTCTGTTCTGTTTTATAGGATCATGGATTTTCCAGGACACTTTGAGCAAATCTTTCAGCAGCTCAACTACCAGAGGCTTCATGGCCAGCTTTGTGACTGTGTCATTGTAGTGGGAAACAGGCATTTCAAAGCCCATCGCTCTGTTTTGGCAGCATGTAGCACACATTTCCGAGCTCTGTTTACTGTAGCAGAAGGAGATCAGACTATGAATATGATTCAGCTGGACAGTGAAGTGGTGACAGCAGAAGCTTTTGCTGCTCTGATAGACATGATGTATACTTCCACACTAATGCTTGGGGAGAGCAATGTTATGGATGTCTTGCTGGCTGCTTCTCACTTACATTTGAATTCTGTTGTTAAAGCATGCAAGCACTACCTTACTACCAGGACACTGCCAATGTCTCCACCGAGTGATAGAGTTCAAGAGCAAAATGCACGTATACAGAGATCTTTCATGCTTCAGCAGCTTGGACTGAGTATTGTGAGCTCTGCCTTAAATTCCACTCAGAGCACAGAGGAACAACCAAATACTCTGAGCTCCTCAATGAGAAGTAACATTGAGCAGCGCACTACTTTCCCTATCCGTCGTCTCCACAAACGTAAACAATCTTCTGAAGATCGGGCCAGACAGCGCATCAGGCCTACCATGGATGAGTCTGTTTCTGATGTGACTGCAGAGAGCGGGCAGTCAGTAGTTCATTCACGGGAAGATTTCTTCTCACCAGATTCACTGAAGATTGTGGACAACTCTAAAGCTGATGCTGTTGCTGATAATCAGGAGGATAATACTATTTTGTTTGATCAATCTTTCAGTACTCAGGAAGATGCTCAAGTGCCCAGCCAGTCTGACAACAGTGGAGGAAACATTTCACAGATGTCTATGGCATCACAGGCAACACAAGTGGAAACCAGCTTTGACCAGGAGGCTGCTTCTGAGAAGAACAACTTCCCATGTGAGAATCCAGAGGTCAGCCTGAACGAAAAAGAGCACATGAGGGTGGTGGTGAAGTCTGAGCCCTTGAGTTCCCCAGAGCCTCAAGATGAGGTGAGCGATGTCACTTCCCAAGCGGAGGGGAGCGAGTCTGTTGAAGTGGAAGGAGGAGTAGTGAGTGCAGAGAAGATAGAACTGAGTCCTGAGAGCAGTGATCGTAGCTTTTCTGACCCACAGTCCACTACTGATAGGGTGGGAGACATCCATATCATGGAGGTGTCAAATAACCTGGAACACAAGTCTACCTTCAGCATCTCAAATTTTCTGAATAAAAGTAGAAGTGGTGGCTTCGGTGCCAGTCAGAACAGCGATGACAATATTCCAAATACCACCAGTGATTGCAGAATGGACAGCGATGCCTCTTACCTAATGGGTCCAGAGTCAGGGCCTGCTGGTGGCCATTCATCTGCTGCTGTGTCTCATGTTGAGAATCCATTTAGTGAGCCTGCAGATTCTCATTTTGTTAGACCAGTGCAGGACGTGATGGGTCTCCCATGTGTACAGACTTCTGGGTACCGTGCAGCAGAACAGTTTGGCATGGATTTTCCACGGTCGGGCTTGGGCTTGCACTCCCTGTCAAGGGCAATGATGGGCTCAGTAAGAGGTGGAGCTAGCAGCTTTCCTGGCTACCGCCGCATAGCCCCCAAAATGCCTGTGGTGACCTCTGTCAGGAGCTCCCAGATGCAAGATAACTCATCCAGTTCCCAGCTGATCATTAATGGGTCCACTTCTTTTGAAAACGGGCATCCATCGCAACCTGGTCCACCACAGCTGACAAGGGCATCTGCAGATGTCCTTTCAAAATGCAAGAAGGCCTTATCTGAGCACAACGTCTTAGTTGTAGAAGGTGCACGCAAGTATGCATGCAAGATCTGCTGCAAGACGTTTTTGACCTTGACAGACTGCAAGAAACACATCCGTGTGCACACGGGAGAAAAGCCTTATGCCTGCCTCAAGTGTGGCAAGCGATTCAGCCAGTCCAGTCACCTGTACAAACATTCCAAGACAACCTGCCTGAGGTGGCAGAGCAGCAACCTGCCTAGCACTTTGCTTTGACTTTATCTGCTCCAGGCCTGAAGGAGCATGCCAGTGCAGACATCTAGCTCCCTGAAGTACCTGAACATGAACATTGTTTTCTTGAAGGCTGCAGGCTTAGAAGCTGCTCTTGTCAGTGAACACAACATGTGTGCCACACACAGAAAAGTCTTGGTTCTATAAATTGGGGATAATACTGTACCTACCTCACAGGGGTGTTGTGAGGCTTAAACAGCTGTAAGTGGAGAACTCGAGGATCATCAGAAGTCATACTGTAGAGGTGTGATTACAGTGATGTACATTCAGGCCTTGGGCTGATGGGGATAAAATCTATAAAGCTCAGCAGTTCCTTTGCAGGGCAGAGGAGTGAGAGCATAGTTATCTCAAGAAGTAGCACGTTTCAAGAACGAGAAATTGAAGTGCAAATTTCCTCTTTTTTCTTTTTTTTTTTTTCCCCCCCTAAAGTATTTTGTAAAACTGAAAACATTTAAATAAATGACCTGTAAACCAAGTTGTTGCATTATGTGTGGACAGTATTGCAGGTGCTGTTTACTGTAATTAATGCAGACCACATATCTTGAAAAGAGAAAACTTTGGATGCACCTGTCTGACATAATGCTTTAAAATATGCTAATTATAAGAATAGTTTTAGGGTTATGAATGTATGTTTGGCTGTTTTATAGTAAAGGACACTGTGTAATGAAGGTGCTTAAATTAAATCCAAGACAAGTAACTTTTGGACTGCCGGATGTGTATATTATTTGAATACAGCAAAATCTGGATGTTTGATTTTTTTCTGTAGAAACTTGTAGTAGGTGATAAGTGAAGTACTGTTTCTTGTTTGTGCTATTCTTAGGAGTATTTTAACCCATTTGTATCTCCTATGTTAAAGTTCTATATACACAGAAGTCTGAAAAGAGCTTGTCTTTGTCTGCTTTGTTGTTTTGGAGAGAGATAATTTGTGATGGCTTTTTTTACTGTGTTAGTCTCTTGCTGTTTCCAGATGCTGATAGTCAATCTGATCCCTGTTATTGCATAAACATATTGTCCTTTTCTGACACTCTTATCTTCAGGCTTTAATTTCCTCCTCTGTACACTTACTACTTTCCTTCACAACTGTGGATTGTTCCTCAGATCAAACCAGCCAGGGATAATCATCATCTGCCATATTTATTTATGTCTCTATAAAATATAGTTGTCAAATCCAGTCCCTCCTCTTAAAGCAGTGTCAAAAATGTCCTTTACCACATACATTAAAAAAACCAAACAAACATAATTTAATTTAAAAAATGGCACTGTACACCTTGTATAGCAGAAATTGTGATCATTATTCTTCAAGTGAGTTGTGTAAATCTTGCTATAATTTCCTTTTCTTTCACACTATTGTGACTAACACTGTCTGCAGTCTTTTTTTTTTTTTCTTTGTTAAAGATACACATGAACTAACTACTAGCATTTAGCACTAGGTTTCTAAATAAAATTTTGGGGCACTTCTGCTGATAAATGTTGCTCTACAATATATAGGAGCTGGGTCAGAGCTACAGCGTGTCCTTTCTGCTCAGGAGAGACAGGACTTATATTTCCTAGTATCTAAGTCACAGAGCAACAGCTTTCCATTAATATTGAAAAAGAATTGGAAACCTTCCCCTCTTTTTTTATTCTGTTTAGCAAATGTATCCTGTGTGATGATATTCAGCAGTTTTATGGAATTTTTGCTACCTAATAGTTAGCTTTCTTAAACATCTTGGATTTATATTTAGATAAACTGAAAATAAAGTCCTAATCCACAGTTCTGTAGCTCATTTAGCAGGATGATATCAAAACTGTTGAAGCACAGAAACCAAACAGTCACTACCAGACCAAAGGAAATATGGAAATCTTTCTGTACCTGGCTTTATGTGAAACAGTAGTCCGTTAATGGGGAAATGTGTCTTCATCTCTAATTACACTGCTTCATGTTGAAAAAAATTGCCAGATGGCTGTTAAAGTGTCATTTGCACCTTGAGCATCCAAGGTAAACAGGAACATCGAAACACAGTGAATGACTGAATTAAGTCCTTTAAAATATTAGTATTTTGTCATAGGATTTATTTAATGGTCATATTTCTGGCTCTTGATTTTATAAGCATTAAGGAAATGTGCTGCATTTTTTTAAAGCATTAGGATATGCCATATTTTGATTGGTAATAATTTTTATATCAGGAGACTAACAGCATTGAGCTATACTAGGCAATCTCACTGAAACATCAATAAACTGTAGTATTTTGTACTTCAGTATTTTCTTGTGTTGCCTTATTAGTAATGTCCTGATATTGTTTCAACTCCCTTGCGTTTCTAGTGTTTTGTTTTAAAAATAGAGTTTTTTTACATTTTCTATCTGGTCTTACAGCATGTCTGAATTCCTTGAATTCTTATGCATCACAATAAAGCATCTATCTGAGTAAGGAGATTAGAATAATTAAGAACTAATATGAGCAGATAAATGTACTTAACTATACTTCTGATCTGTTTTTATAAAAAAATTAATGATATTTCAAAATATCGTAACTTGTGCAGGAGGACTTCTGTCTTCTTTCTTTAAGAAAAGATTCAACTTAGAGCATTTTTTGGAAGTAGCAACTTTAAATTTCATTGTTCATTGAGGTCTAGTGCATCTGGAGGAGCACTCTGCAAACCCAGGAGCCTGTGGCTGGCTTGTTGCTTTCTTAGACTTCCACTATGAAGCAGTACCTCAGAATGGTATTTCCACTTAGCTATCCTCTATGGTAAAATGAGAGTCTCTCATCTCAAAGCCTCATAACTTTGTCAGAATTTATCACTATGACTTTTGTTCAAAATTTAACTTTGTAAATGCTACAGTGACATCTCATGTGAAGATGCCTGTATGTTAGTATTATGAAACATCTGAAAATAAACCCTGCATTTTTGTGCCATTGTGTCTGACTTTATTTACTTGTTTATGTTATCCTGAGGTTTTTGCCAAAAGCATATAATGGATTGACTAAACAAGTAATGCTTGTGGGTTAGCTGATTGGTCTCTTTGTGTTATGAGATCACTTGACAGTGCAAAATAATCCTATTGAAATGTAGGCACACACATAGGCATTTTTTGTGAGTTGTGGTCAAGCATGTAGTGCTGCCCATGGCCGGCATCCTGCACCATGCTGAGGCTTTGCCGATTTTGAGAGGACATGTAGTATCTAATCAACTAGAAGTGGGTTCATATTTGAGCCAGTATAAAGTCTTGAAGGACAGTGTTGTCCCATCAACGCTTTATAAGCTGGTTTGAACCAGAAGAGCGTGGCTGGACTTGACAGTAGTGGTTTTGATCAGGCCCAGGGTGGTAATGTCTCATGGAGCCACTGCCTCAGTGTGGTGGGCTGTCTTCTGGCTAGCTCTCTGCCCTGGAGGTGATATTAAAGATATTTCCTGCAGATCATTTGAGATGCCCTGCAGCTGGCTGACCTAGTTACACAGATTCCTGCCACAGCCTGGATGGGAAGGGGCACATTGCCTGCATCTCTCTCATCAGACAAAGGCTCTAAAGCCTTGGGATTCTGGGAACATCCCTAGTTGTGCATGGAAATTATTGACCTTTTTTTCAGCTGTCTCGGTTACCTGCAGCCATGCAGGTGCTTGTTCTGGCAGGGTAAGTGGCTGGTAATGGTGCAATTAATTTTGATGACAACATCTGAATGCCCATCAGTGACATCCCATGTCTGCAGCACAGGGCAACTTAGAAAGTCTGGGTTGGTGACTTGCTTAATAAAATGTATTTGTGCTGACAAGACTAAATTTCATGCCATGATGTCTTGAGTAGACATCAGGGTCATTAAATAGATTTTGGAAAGGCATAAAAGCAGCAGTCTATGGTTTAAAAGGTGTATTCCACCCTCTTATTTTTTCTTAATAATAGATGAAAATAAGTTCAGTCTGGAGCTTCCTGTAAAAAGGAATGACTGAATTAATGTGTCAGTTGGCAGAAGTCATAAATCAATACTATATCTACATAACCATGTCTTTGTAGGAGCGCATGCTTAGCTGAAGCGCAGTGTTTACTTACGCTGTCAAACTTGCTGTTCTCCCCAGAAAATGTACTCTTGGAAGGACTGTGGCAGTTTCCTGTTGGAAAACTTGCATAAGGTGCGGCTGCATGTTCTGTCCTCTGCTAGTTGCGTCTGCAGATGTCTGTTACGCATTGGTGACTTCCAGCAGGGTACTGCAGCTCACTCCTAATTAAACCCTGTAAAACACTACCAAACCACAAGAATTCAGGAAGTCCAAGGGAGGGATCTCCCCCTGCCAATGGTTTGTTGAACAGCAGTAGGTACTTCAAGTGCCACTTCTGTGGCACTTTAACCGCCTTCACTGCATATGTGATACACAATGTGGGCTGACCTTTGCATGCAGCTGAAAAAAGCAAGCACGGTACTTAGCTCCACAGCCACTGGCTGCCTGTCTAGAGGGTCTGTGTTCCCATGCCTCTTCCCTGCTGTGCTCTGGGCTCTTTCTCCTGCCATGAGCGTGCCGTGAATGAAGAAATAGCTCTGCTGGTGTGAGATGTTGCTTCCCCCAAAGCAAGGTGCAAGTCTCCTTGTTTATATAAGCCAAATAACCACTAAAACAGGACACGCAAAAGGTACCTGCAAAGTGATTATTGCTCTTTATGCCAGGCTATAAGAAATACTTGTTCTTAGCAAAAGTAATCATAAAAGCCTGAACTTTAATCATTAACAATTTTGTTCCTGATAGAATATACTCTAAGAGCTTATTATTATGTTTGTTACTGAAATAATGTTAATATCTACCTGACATCTGTAAAACCCATAATCCATTCTGATTGCTGCTGTCTGAATTCCCATGGGAAGGTGTTGCCACTGTAGTCTGGAAGCGCAGTGCAGCTATTGAGATGCTGATGCTGCTCACGGCACTGGCTAGTGATTTAGTTGTTGGTGGCATAAAGTTTTGATTAGAGATTGCATGTATGGGTTATGTCCAGAACTTGCTGAGCAATAAATCCTGTTAAGAGGTGTTTGCCCTTGGACAGAGACGCAGCAAAGTTTACCTGTGCTTCGCTGTCATTAGTCTCAGCTCTGACCAGCCACACTCAAGACTCACCTAAAAAACTACAGGTTCATTGAAGCTGGGGCAGAGAGCTAAGGTTATCATTTTATCATTTACAGTGTTTAAAGTATTTTTAGAAAACAAAATCTTTTCACTAAGGGCATACTGATGACTTCTCAGTGAGGCAGAGCAAAATGATAGACAGCTGCAGAAGGTACTCTTCTCGAAGAAATTCTGAGATGTGACACCTGAAATGTGCTTCAGTCACTACAGCAGCCTTATTTACAAGCTTGTGTCTATTTCTTAATGTACTCAGAAATCTAATACAAGTGCTCAGGTATCGGTTCATTTACACTTAACTATTTCTCACATTATTAGGGGTCACAATAACCTCTCAAATATTTAGTCAACATCCTTCAGCATTACAGTAACTTTACCAATACCAGGATCTTTAGGGTCAAACCTCAAAAAAATCATAGAGACCAGCAAACTAACCTGATGGACTTACATCCATGCAATACAGCCAAGGTTTTTGCATCAAAATAAGTCCTTCCGTTATGTCACTTGGAAATTTCCAGCCAGTTTTGATGCTCAGGAGCCTTCCTATCTAGCACGGCTACCAAGTTTTCCTTGGCCAGCAGAGGTCTTACCAGAAACTTCCCAAACACCCTCTGCTTCTGATGGGCAGTACTCAGCAAGGCTTGTGAATCAAAACATATTGACAAACATGTCAGATACTCTCTGAGGCATGAAGCAAAGGTCTTCCTTTAACTAGCCAGCATCTGTAACTAATTAATGAACATCTTCCAATAGCCATTATTGCTATCAGAGTATGGTTTCACAAGAGAAACTCAAGTAGAGCATTCAGCATGAAGAACACTTGCCATGGGACAGAAAGAGAAGTACAGAGTGTACTAGATGAACTTTAATTCCCAAGCATAGGCTTTTCTCTGTGTGTTCCAGCTTCCTCCATGGACCAGGCTTACACTGCTGCCAGCTACTGCCTTCCCCTCTGATCTCTTAAGAAATGCATTGGATTATTATGCAGGACCCTGCTCAGTTTTTATACATGATGAGAATTGGAGAAAACAGTACAGTGCCGCCCTCAGAGATGCAGACTTTTCACCCTTGCCAGAAAATTTCCTGTGCTATACAGTAACAAGCAGTGAATTAAACAGTCCAGGCATGTTATGGCTGGTTACTGTCTTGGGCTTTCCTCCAGAGGCTGTCCTCTGTTCATCTGTCCATGAGGCTGCATTGCTGCCTCCAGGCTTGGGCACCTCTGGTGGCAGGGCTGTCTGGTGTGCACTGCTTGCCTTGTGCCTGATGTGCTGGGAGGAGAGCAGCGAAGCTGCACTGAGCACTGGTTGCCTTCCAGGAGTGGGCTGACTGGGCCACAGCCCCTCAGAAGGAGGAAGCACAAGGCTCTTTCTCTTCCTGGCCCCTGGATGCTGAGAGCCCCTACCTGAGGCTTGGTGGAGAGGGGCTGTTGGTGGCACTGCTGGCAGCATGACCAGCAAGCTCCTGAGCTGAGAATGAGACACTTTCGTCTTGCCTACTGCAGCCCCTTCTTCTGAATCCCCTGACACCATCATTTCAGAAGAGCATTGGTTTCACATCCATCCAGCAGCTGAAGCTTCATTAACAGAGGGATGAGTGAGAGTGCTGGTCAGAAGGTCATGCTGGAGCCCACGTGCTGGAAGCTCGTCCACCCACTTTACGAACCCAGTGAGGACAACTTTTCAACTTTGTTTCAAGCTGCAAGGCACTGTATGTACTGGTTTTGGCTAGGGTAGAGTTAATTTTCTTCCTAGTAGCTAATGTAGTGCTGTGTTTTAGTTTTAGTCTGAGAACAATGCTGATAACACACCAATGATTTAGTTGTTGCTCAGTAGCATTTACCCTGATCAAAGACTTTTCAGTGTCTCCTGCTCTGTGCAGTGAGGAGGGGCACTCCTCACTGTTAAGCTGAGGGAGCAGAGACAGAACACCTGACCCACACTAGCCAAGGGGATATTCCATGCCACAACACATCATGCTTAGTATGTAAACTGCGGGTAGTTACCCAGAAGGGACTGACCACTGCTAAGGAATAGACAGGGTATTGGGTGGTGAGCAACTGTATTGTGCATTACTTGTAATTGTTGGTTTGGTTTTGGGTTGAGGTTTTTTTTGAGTTTTCTTTTTGCTATCTCTGTTTTCATTAGTAGGAGTATTATTAGTAGTAGTATATTGTATTTTATTTTAACTATCAAACTGTTCTTATCTTAACCCAGGGGTTTTACCTTTTCTCTGATTCTCCTCCCCATCCCACTAAGGCAGGGGGGAAGTGAGGGAGTGAGTGGCTGTGTGGTACTTGGTTGCTGGCTGGGGTTAAACCACACCACCATCTCTAATTGTTCTTAATCCCAGCTGAAGATGGGTCCTCTAAAATCACAAGCTCCTAGGTTATGTTTACGTATTGTGCTGTGGAGCACATGGTGGGCTCCTGTGCCCATGAGGCCAATGCAGCTGCTCCAGTCTTGGCTTTGGAGAAAATATAGGATGCTGTGACCTGGTAGTGGCCAGGTGGCTGGTGCAGGTGCTCCGTTGCTGGCAGAACTTGTCACTGCTCAGCATCTTCAGCACCTGCCCTGGCTGAATGCACTGGGCAAGCTTTTTGTTCTGTGCCTGTGGGACAGATTCCCCTGGGGTCAAGTGTACTGACATGCTCACTTGCTTCCTCCTCCGCTCCACGCCTCCCACAGCCTTGGAAATGAGTCTGTCCTTTGCTTCATATGCTGCTCTGAATGCTGAAAGCGAGGGAGAAGAGTGACGAGGCAGGGAGAGAAGGATGGCCAGTGGAGAGCCACAGCTCACAGGGAACCTGGGTCCGGGCCTGCTTTTCACCACTTTCCACAGCAGAGTGACTGGGAGCACATGGAGTTAGGAAGAGTCTGGTTTAACGCTGAAGAGTGATCTCCACAACAAGCAGCAGGCACTCCTCGGTGCTGGCCAGGGTGGGTCATACCACACAGCCATGACTGGCACATCTGTGAACAGATCCTGCAGGCAGCAGGCAGGGTGGTCCCATCTGCCTCATTTTTGTAGGTGCAAGGAGGGACCATGGCAAGACCACTGTGCACCTTCAGCCAGCCTTGCTGCCACTGGGCAGGGATGGGCCAGCTGGACCCCAATCTCATCTCCCACCAGACCTAGCACACTGCTCTCACCAAGGCGTTCACTACCATCCTGCAGAGGTAGAACACAAAAAGAAGTTAAATTGAACAGGCTTCCTCATCATACATTTATTCATAGATGGAGAACACAAATTTACAACTTGCAGATGTGTCCAGCTGTGGCAGTGCTGTTGCTGCAAGACTACATACAGGAAAAGTCTCTGCTAGATCTCCAGTGAAGTAACAGCAACGTGCTTGTTTAATGCTGTTGATTTCAAAATGCAGCAATCCTATGCATCAAACCCTAGCCTTTTACTCTGAAAATCCCAGCTGGGTGTTTTCCTTTGGTGTGTAGTGACCTTTTAACAACTGCTCCCTGAGTGCTGGCTGTATAGGATGGGAAAATTGCTGGTCTATACCATGAAGCTGTGACTGTGGCTTCTAACCAGAGAAGATTCCCCATGGCCCCCACAGGGCTCAGTTCCCATCTGAGGAGACACCCCTGACCTGGTCTTGCTTGCAGCAGACTGGGAAAGACTGTTGCAGGGGACTGTGAGGAAAGCTGTCCCCCTCAGGCAAGCTCTCAGGGGTAGCAGGGTAACACTGGGAAAGGAACTTACTCACTCCTTGTTCTTGGGAAGAAACTGCAAGCACACAGCCAAGCCCTCTGCTGAAGAAAGATGAGTTGCTCTTGTCCTCAAGAGCATGGCTGGATGCTGCAGGGCTTTGCACTCACCATGTAATATCCTGCTGCATATGGCTTATGGGCATGCTCCCTACAAAACTGGAGAGTGTCCTTGACCCTTTCCACCCTTCCAGCAGGAAATTGCTTGGAGATCACACTCAACATGCACCCATTCAAAGCAGGATTTCTAACAAGCTTTAAACATACTAAATTCCTCTTGCCACTGCAATGCAATGTTGCAGCCACCTTTCTTTTTTCCTTTAGAAAACAATGTCACTGGGACATGCAGCCCTCAAACAGGTACGCAGCACAGAGCAATCCAAGGAGCATACCTTGGAGCTGATTGTGTCATCAGGTGGAGCAGAAACTCGCTGTAGAGGACTGGCAGGGAGAGATGGGTTCCAACCCTCATTTATAGAAATGGGACATTCACTAGAAGAGAGATGGACCCCTCAAAGCCCCAAAGTTCTCACTCAGGCCTCTCCTGGCAGCTAGAGGTTTGGCACCTGCTCAGGCTTCCCCCGCACTAACACGTGCCATTGCATGTCTGGGGAAAAAAAAAATCCAAACTGAGGAGGGGAGTTGAAGCCAAGACACACAGGGGGATGCCGAATCTCCCAGTATGAATTTGAGTTTGTCATCCTCTTCAGAGCTGTGCCCAGAATTAGTTACAGACACAAAAGCAGACCTGAAAATGCCAGGGGAGCCATACAAGCCTTTTTGCTTTTCTTTAGACACTTGAAGAATGGAAACATCACACCTTGGCACTGATTCAGCAAGCCCCTTTAATGCATGCTTGGCAGCAGTTCCCTTGGCAGCAGTGGGCCTGGGCTGATTGAGCAATTGCCTTTCCTCCCTCCCTGGCTACGAGGCTGGGAGCTCCAGTATGGAACTGCCTGGCCTATCACCGTGACCCCAGGAGCCAGGCTTCCAAGGACAGGTGCGGCTGCAGCAGCTCTCTTACATATGACATATGCTGGCTAACACGCAAATCCCAACACTGCAAGTGTTTTCTGAATTGGGACTGAACTCCATCCATAGCCCACTTAGAGCAGCAACAGTGTGACCACGGGACTTGCAGCCCCCTGCAGCGCTGTGTGCTATGTCATGTGCACCCTGTTCCCAAAGCAAATAAGCACAACACACTCATTGTTTCTCTTTAATGGCTATGGTGCAGTTCCCTCACCACAGGCACTGCTGGCATGCTGCTGCAGAGGCAAGAAGACACAGGACTGGTCTTCAAGACTTTTCCAGGGGAAGGTAACACCAAGTCCTGCTCCCTGCAGGATGGGGACTCTGGCCATCACAGCAGCAGCTCGTGGGGCATGGGCTCCCCTCGCAGCCCAGCCAGGAGGTTGTTGGCCGCCAGCACTGCCATGGTGCTCCTTGTGGCATATGTGGCACTCCCGATGTGTGGCAGAATCACTGCAGGGGTGACAGGGAAGGTTAGTTGCTTGTTTCTTACCTTTGCTGACCTCTTACAAGCCTCTTTCAGGGGTCTTCCTGTGATGTGGGCAACCTGGGTCCACCAGGCACCAGCTGCTGCTCCACCAGGAGCTGGCAGCAGACATGGAACAAGAAACAAATGGCTAACTGAGCTTTTTTAAGTCATCCAGGTGAAAGACAGTCATCCAAGAGTGGGTCCTCCTACTATCCCTGTGGCAGACAAACATGTAGTGAAATTTGCACACTGTTGTGTGATTGCCATACAGCTTTAGGAGGATCAGCTCACAGACAGGCATGAACCAAGACATACTGCAGCAAGAACATGAAGACTGTTGTGAAACATCCTGGTTTACAGACCCATGGGTGTACTGGAAAGGAACATGTGGAGGTAAATGGCCCCTGCAACAGAGATGGTATGCTGTAGCATAGTCAGGGCAGGGATTTCCATCCACTTGTGTGGAAAGGCTCCTCTTATGCAATGCAAAAGAACAAGCCAAAGTTGCTTTAGTGGTAAATTATTATAACAACAGTGGAGAGTACTTGCCCAAGGTATGGATAAAAACCTTCTCTGCATCTCTGCTTGTTTCATAACAGACAGCAACTACAGGCAATGAGGAAGCCTGAACACCTGACATGCTGCTGCCTGGGGATTAAAGGCTCTCCTAAGCACTGTGGGACCAAATAGGTCCCTTCTCCTTAAGTTGAGACCAGTCTGGGTTCGTTGTTTGCTGTGAAAGTAATGTCAACTCTTCTTCCTGTCTACTATGGGAATCAAAGCAAACAAGTAAAAAAAGTCTTTTTAAAAAAAAGATAATGCCACAGCTATGACCTTGTACTTCAGAAATGGAAACTCAGCCATGGGCAGTTCCAAATTTTCATGGATGTCTCTATGGTTTCATTTTGAAACAGACATTTCCTACTTGAAAAACCTCCTTCCTGGAGAGAGGACATACTGCTGCTAGCTGCACAGCCACTCTGGTATTTTGCCCACACGAATGAAGGCTCACGCACCACATCTCATGCTTCAGGTGCAGCCTGAGCAGCCAAAGTACTCAATCACATGAGACGAAGCTACTGTGCCCCAGCTCAAGCCATCAGCTCTCAGGAGGGCCGGCCACACCAGCAAAGCTGAGCATTCAGGTAGGAACAGGCACCCTGCCATTGCACCAGCAATGGGGCTGCAGACAATTGCAGACATTCACTTTCTAACTAGAAAGCCGTGTCTTCTTTATGTTGCATTTCTGGTTTATATATTTGCTGCCTCAAGGGATACAAGTGAGCTTTTCTGGCTTGTGTCAGTGTGTTTTCTGGTGCTGAGTCAGTCCCAGTCAGCACCTAGCCTGACGCACACATTCCCTATCTGGAGCAGCAAAGCTCCTCACCCCGTTTTACATGGATTGGACGAAGTTACTCACTGAAGGCCACATGAGGGGAGGCAGTGACTATACCTGAAGCTGTCCCTAACTCATCCCAGGCTGCTAGTGAGCCTGTGGTGCCTCTGAGGATGAAGGTGCACTGGTGTGCTGCAAGGCCATGGAAGACACCACCCTGCACAGCCCCTTCAGTCTGCTACAATGAGGATCCCAGGTAAACTCTGAGAACTGATAATATCCTGCACTAAAACATCATCCTGCCCTACACGGCAGCTCTCAGCAAGTTTTCAGGAAAGCACTGGTGAACCTAACAGTGATCAGCTACTGCCCCTAATTGCAGGCACTCCCACTGCCAGTCCAGCAGCCTGGCAATACTGAAGCACAAGAGCAGCTGAGTAAGCCCCTTTGTAACCAGCCTGCTTCATCCAACCCAGTCTCCTCTGGAGGATACATGCACTACTCCTAAAAGCAACATCTTCCTACCTGCCTGACTCTTGTGACTATACAGAAAACACATAAAATACAGTGACCTCACTGGGCTCCACTTTACCAGTTAAAGTTGCTCTGGTCTGTCCAGGGGATACAGCTAGATCTGCAAAGAAACCTCTGCTCATCCCAGAGCATTAGCAGTTTTTAGCCTCTTCAGCTCGGGGCTGTTTAATTTGCTGACATCTACTGGGGAATGCGGATGTCAGGACAAGGCCAGAACTTAATTGAACTGTGCTTTTGAGCATGTATGCTGAACCTGTGCCTGGCAGCCCAGGCTCACAGAGGATGGGCTAGCTGGAGAGTTCTATGGTGGCTGCTGCACTCCCAAGGACAAGATTTATCTAGGCAGACTCAGCACTCAGATTTTTAGCCACATGGGAAACGTTTCTAGCAGAATATATGCTAGAATACATATATATATATAATCTGTATATCATATACATCATATATTCTAGGTATATAGTAATATGAATTATAATATTATACATTATCTTATATATGTAATTATTATATATATCTTCTGTATCTATTCAGTATGTGTTCTATATCTACCTATTCTAGTAGAACATCTATACCACAGCTTAGCAGGGCATGAGCAAGGATTCAGTTTCTCATTCAGGCACCCACTGGTATCAGACTCTTCCATGAATTTCTCCCCATGCCTTTAATGATCAAACGGAGATCAATCAGGAAGGTGTTAACAAATTAGCTGACCTCAACTACTTTCTGGAGAATCAAAGTATCTCCCACATTTGTTTTACATCATGTTGATGAGGTCTTCCACCCTACCAGCTCCCCGCATTGTCCAGTGCCTATCTACAGTTTGCTTAAATACACTTGACCTTCCTGTCCTTCCACACTTCAGTGCTTGTTCACACTGGCACGCTAACAGGGACAGGGAATCTCTGTCACTCCAGCTAGAAGGTCCCCAGTCATGGCACACAAGGCACCCAAAGTGCAGGCTTACAGAGCAGAGTGGGGGCCCAGCCACGCACTTACCACAGTTCTTGAGGGAGAGCAGGGGGTGGTCAGCGGGCAGTGGCTCCGGTATTGTGACATCCAGGCCTGCTGCTGCAATCTGGCCATGGGCCAGCGCATTGTACAAGTCCTCCTGGTTCACCACGGACCCCCTGGCAAACACAGAGGGAGAGCCCATGCTGCTGAGGGGTCCCATGGGCTCCCAGGGGCACATGCCCAGGGCACAGCTCATGTGGGACAGTCTGGGTAGAGGCACCTGGGTCCCCTCTGCCTGAGCAGATTTCAGACCCTCTCTGGATGCACCTGAACCTCGCAGCACAACTGCTATTTTTTCTGATCCAGGCTGCCCAGCAGTGGGAAGAGCAGCTGAGTACCCAAGCACAAGACAACCCTGGGGCTTCTGTGTGATGGAATAAATTATCCTGCCTTTGGCTTGATCCCAAGAGACCTTGGGCCATGAAGTTTGTACATGCTGTCTGGACTTGCAATAGAAGAACATCTCATCCTACCAGATCCCCCCTGTAGCTGTAATTGTCAGAGGGTGATGGTCAACCCCTGCCCCTGACCCCTGTGCAGGAGACTGGGTTGTGATTACCTGCTTGTGTTGATGAACACAGAGGTCTTCTTCATTCTGCTGAAGAAGTCCTTGTTGCACATTCCTTGGGTGGCTGGAGTCAAAGCACATGTCACCACAACGAAGTCTGACTCTTCAGCCAGCCTTGTGAGTGGGACTGAGTGGAGAAAAACAGGCCACAGTTTGGCTTGGGAACCTCACCAACAGACCTCGGTAACCTTCTTTACCTGTAAAGTTCACCTGCAAGTGAGTGCTGCTCTGGAGAGACCCCTATCCACACATGGGGAGACACACGGACCACCAAACACTCAACAAAAACCATACACATTCCTACAGATACTACTGCAGTGTTTTGTTTCACTTTTGAATTAAAACCAAGCCAAAGGGGAATCTAGCCATGCTTCAGCCATCTGGCCTAAAGGAGGCTGTGCTACATACTTCATGTTTAGGCAGCAACATGTTGCAGCACCAGCTTATGCCAGCATTAAATCTCTCTATGTGTTACCTACAGATAATGACTTCATCGATTCATTGTAGAATCATGAAAGAATAGTTTGGGTTAGAAAGGACCTTAAAAGATCATTTAGTTCCATCCCCCTACCATGGTCAGGGTCACTTTCACTCCTGGAGGTGAGAGGAAAGTGCAAGGGGCAGAAGTCCTGCCAAAGATCCATGCCCTCCTCAAAGGCACAGCTGCCACTTTCCCCTCCCTGTCTGTTACATTCCATGTCCTTGCATGAATGAAACCAACTGGAAATCATAAATGTATGCACACAGGGGGAAGCTGAAAGGCAAAAGCAGCAGAAACCACCACAGCCCATAACAATGGTTGGCGGTCAGCTGGAGCCCAGGTATGCGCAGCCTCCTGGCTGGAATCACCTGACTCAAAGGAGGACGGTCTCCCTCCCTGCCATCCACTACCACTGCATGGGAAGTGTCTGGGATTCCCATTCCCTCCTTTGCTGCCCCCACAGCAGTTCATGCCAGCTACACTGAGGAAGCCACCTGGAAACCTCCCTTCTCTGCTGGCCCCCCCGCCATGGAGTGACAACTCCCCAGTTATCCCAAATAGTTTTCCATGCTGTCCTGCAACAGATGCCGCCCCTGGATGCTTCTGGAGCCTTGCCTACCAAACTCAGCTTCAAACTCCACACCACACTCCGGTTTTGGGCCACTGCCAGTGTACAAAAACTTCTTGACCCCAAATGGCTTTAGGCGGCGGGCAACTGCCTGTCCTAGAAGCAAGAGAGAAGATGGTTTAGCTGCTATGCCTGCACAAGGCATGCTGCACAGAGACCAGTGCTGGGCTGCAAGGGTTTGTCAATATTCTTCAAACAGTCCATACTTCCGCAAGCTCACTTTTGGTGCTGAGAGCACATTGCTTGCTAAAGGGTCATTGTGGTGGGCTTGCTTCTGCCAGGCGGCTTCCCAGCCTGGAGCATGGCAGGCATGGGGTGGAGATGGATGTCTTCTGCTGCTCCTGAAGCGAGGACTGAACTCCCTGACATATCAAAACTGTGGAAATGGATCCATGGGATGTTAAACCTGAAAATACCCTAGGGAGCAAACTGGAAAGTGGGGAAAGAAATAGCCATCTGACAAAGTCCACAACTGAATGGATGACAAACACGTCACCTTGGACTTTGTCAGGGCTTTTGTTTACCCAAATATTGAGAGGATGACATCCAGTTTGCTCTAGCATTTACATGTACTGGATGCGTCTGAATACTTTAAAATTTCAAGGTCTTGTGAGTCAAGATCACTGTTCAGAGAAATTCTACACAGCTCTCCCTGTTGTTCTCATAGACTTTAAAGAGGTGAGCACCAGGGACACCATCATGGCTTAACACCTCCAGAACCACCTTGCCATCACTGGAGACACACAAATCTTGTGCATGACCTGCACTTACCTATTCTCCCCAGACCTATAATGCCCACCGTACTATCAGACAGACCATAGCCACACATCCACAAGGGCTTCCATGTTGTCCAGCCACCACTAGGAGAGAGAGTGAGGCAGAAACAGATGTCAGATAGCAGCAGGGGAGAGCCTGCTCATAGTCCAGTTCAGCACTAGGCCAAGTACACCACAGTACAACGCTGGGAATGGCCAGCCACTCTGACACAGCCAGATGGTCTTACAGCCAGCCTCTCAGAGGTCCCTGCTTCAAGGGACCTTGTTGGTCTCCTGCAGGTCTCCTTGGGTATGCCGCAGCAGCAGCTGCCTTGGGACTAATATAATTTAGGCACTGCTAACCCCAGCCCTGGAACAACTGCCATTCAGGGAGCTCTGGACAGACCTTCTATGCGTGCCCTCTTAGAGCAGTCTGCAGAGGCCTTGGGTACCCTTTCCTGCAGGTCCTCTACCCAGCATACAGAGGGGAGCTCTGCGCCTCTTACAGTCCCTGGGATATCTATGAAAAGCCACAGAACTGCAGGGGACTCCACCTTGGCCTGCAAGGTGTTTGGTGCCACCCCTTGCGCCAGTTGGCTGATGGCGATACTCACTTCTTTACCTGCTCCATTGCCTCTGGCAGCCGGCGGCATGTAGACAGAAGTAAAGCTACAGACAGTTCTGCGGTGGCATCGGTCAAGACATCAGGGGTATACCCCACACGGATCCCTCTGCAAGGTAAGCACAGGTCTCTGGGGCAATGCTGCCAGCCTTGGGGTTCTACCTCAAAATTTCTGGGCAAGTTGCTGATGTTCTTGGCAAGTTGCTTAAGTTCCCTCTTCTATATATCTGCAGTAACACATGCTAGAGGACATCCCTTTTGGCTTCTCAGCCCTTCCTCCAAAGAGTCATCTCAACTGCAGTTGGGGTGGGGTCATCCCAGCCAAACCCTGGCATCCAGAGGCTCCTCCAGCCCCAGCTGTGTTGGAGGTGACCCTACCCATACCCTAACAAGAGGGAGGTGCAGGTCACAAACCCTATCCCCCCTATCCAGCCCCATGCTCTGCCACAGTCCATCCACCAGGCCTCTGTCAAGCAATCCACAGCGTGATCTGCTGTGTGAAGAGCAGAATGAGCTCTGAGCTTCACTCTCCTTCCCCACCACCTCCCCTGGCTGGACCCATCCCTCACAGGGCAGGGTGAGGGGCAACACGGGAGAAGGTTACCGCTTCTTGATTTCCTCCAGGGCGAGGTGGTCAAACCCCACGGACATGGTGCTGATGACTTTCAGGCCGGGACCTGCAAGACACCACAGCACGCTGCTGCCCA
>NW_009935300.1:0-24853 GCF_000696875.1 Nestor notabilis | reverse complement strand
GCTGCGTGCCCTTCTCACTGTCCTGAGGATCAAAAACTCAACCATCTCATGGTCACTACAGCCAAGGCTACCCTGGAGCATCTCTCAGCCTGTCTTCAAACGAGACTTGCTCCAGCCCACTAATCATCTTCACAGCGCTACTCTGGACTCACTCAAGCAAGTCCATGTCCCTCTTGTGCTGGGACATGTTTTCTGAGAGCATTCTAAGCCAGTCGTGGACTGTATACTTAGATAGATAAAATTATTGCATGATGCAGCATAACAATTCTGGTGTAAAAGAACACTTATTCTTGTAGTGCTACTATTTGGCTAACAAGGAATAATAAAATAAATAACTCTAAATAGAAGTTGCCTTAGGGAGAAAGATAAACATGCTTCAGAAAATTATATGCAGTCAGATTCTCCACATTTTCCCCACACCCTGTACATCCAAACTAATCTCCAATAATAATTTCAAGATGAAAGAACAGCCTCTGTTTTCAGAAAACGTTTTATAAGCTGCTTCCATAACCCCATTCAGGTGAGTGTCCTTAAGTTTTTCTAATGTTAACTCCTAATTTCATTGGTATATTGCTAGGAAAAAAATTAAAAGTGGCAGGTGATTAAGTGTACTTTTCTTCAGTACAAGATAGAGAAGATACCAATCATTTTATTAATTTATTGAGCTCTTGCTCAGATATTTCTGTATAGCTGAGATTTCTAGAATATCTCCAGATGGATTCTGTAAGTGGTTTGGGTTATTTTGAAGACTTACTGAAAGCTTCTTAGGAAGTTATTAGTTTTTGTCTACTTTTGTTCCTACATGTCGTTCAAAATTGATGTCCAGAGCTCTGTCATTTCCATTTGCAGCTCTCCTCTGCTCGTAGGCATCAATGGGTAAAGATTTTATTCTGCCTTGCAATGACACAAGATTTCTTGGTCTTAGTTGACAAAAATGTGGTAAGGACGTTGAAAACTACACACTTCAGTATGCATAGAACAGAAAATTGTTTTAAACTGATTTGGGATAATAGATGTTTCATGATAGCTGTGTTCCAAGGTTTTTCTTGAATTCAAGGTTGATTTCATTGTTTCTGTCTAGAAATGTATATATGTGAAAATAATGTATTAGGTAACTTAAATTCCGTACCTATAAGGACTGTAGAGAGCAAGGAGAAAATATCAGCCTATTTTCACTGTGTAGTGTACAGCTCCCCCCTCAGTGCAAGACAGCCTTGATATAAAATGCTTGTATAGCAAACGAATGCTACAAAATGAAAGATGGGCCATGGGAATATTTTTCAGTATTAAAATCCTGAAGCTTTAACGTCTTCACATAAGTGGTATATCATATGTAATATTTTGGAGGATTAAAAATTATCCAAGAAGATAAATAATCTTGAAAGCGAAATGAATGACTGTGGATGGAAAATAGAATATTTCTTTTAATGAACTCTTTCACTTTTCAATAAAGAAATACACTGATAGCTCTTCTGGGTGATATATTTCAACACTTTCATTTTATTACTGCTCTTTGCACAAAACAAGGAAGTTGAACAACACTAGCATTTTCATCTCTGCCTAGTGATTTGGAAACATTACCAGAGGTACCTAGAATGCAGATAATTTTCAGAGAGGTTGATAAAGAGTACAGTGCATGTAGGCACTGGAAACAGGAGCAGAATGCAGGAAACTTTACGTAACGTTAGCTCTGTCTTATGATCTCCCTGCAGAAAGGAAGCAGGATTATAACCTACTTTTACTGCAAATTGCTCTTGTAACTGAAATTGAAAGCATACTTTGTGAAGACTCTGGTTCAGATAGTATGAAGGAGATATGAAGCAATTAACTGTCTATCTGTCTGTCTATCTATCTGTCTATATATCTGTCTATGTATCTATGTATCTATCTATATCTTACTTCCTCAGAATAAGTTATCTGCATGTTTGTACACATATTAGCAAAACAGAAAGTTAGAACCAGCTTCTAAGAGTATTTTTCCCTTTCTACAGCAAGTGTTGGTATATGCATGTGAAATGTAATAATGGCTTATTCCCGTATTTTTCAATATGTGCCTGCATATTGCTCTATTTAAACTACTGTGAGGAATTAGCTGAAACTTGGACAACTGCTTAGTATTTTGTATTTGTGGTGTAAATTTTGGTTAATGGAAGTTTTTCACTTAACAGTCAGGAGGAGGCAGTGAAAAGCGTGTTGACCAGGTAAGAGTTCCCATACAACGGAGGGACTGTCTTCAGGTCCAAATTTCAGATACTCTTTCCAGAAAGCCAAATGTGAATCTAGCATGTCTCAAGAGACAAAATCCTAAGGCACAGCTAATAAACTTTGTACCCTTTTGCCTTTCAAGAGCTTGCCTGTATGTAGTCCATCCCAGGACAGTTCAGATTTTCTTCCTTTCAAGAATAATACCCATAAAAAACTTCAGATATGCTTCAAAGTCCCACAAGCACACCGTGCACTATCTAACAGATATTGCAAAGGACGGAATCTGCACTCTTTCTAGGATCTGAAATATTAATTTCTCATCCATCGTAGTTGAAGTATACAGTGCATGTGGGAGAAGAGATACTTCACTACTGTCATGTAAGTAAATGTGGAGTGGGGATAATAAGCCAAGAAATATATTTTAAAGGGCTAAATAACAGGCTTTCAAAGTTAGAGGTTTGAATATATGTATATGTCTGTATATGGCTATCCTATAGTTCAGCACTTAAACCACAACAATGGCATATACAATATTTAATAATTTTGTGATGCTTCATTCATATATGCACATGATATAACCACATCGTATGCATATATGGTCAGAATTCTAACCTTGAAAACCTGGGGTTTTAATATATATAAAACATAAACCCATGTAATTTATATATGTATACTTATAATTCTATATGTATTGTATGTATATGTATATATTTTAGGATATCTTACCACCAGTGCTCAGTCCTCTGTCCTTTTTATGTGAATCAAAATGATCATATGAATAACTTCAACATTTACCAAGACCTTCTGTAGGTTTCTTACAGCTGAAACTATTCAGTAAAACCTACAGTTACTTTTAGCTGCTTTGAAACTTTAGGTTTTTTTAGGCTTTATGACTCAGTAACAGGCAGGTCCATGTGCAGAACCAGACACCATTTTTGCAAAAAGATTTTATCAATGGTTACATTTCCATAGTTTGTTTGTATACATGTGAATTTTTACCTTCCAGGTATTGAAATGTCATTTCATTTATTTCAGTACCAGACTCAGGAAAACATTTATATTTAATCTACTGTAAAACTTTTCCATAAAAGTATGATCGTTTCCCTTTGAGCAAAGGATATTTCATATATACAGCTAGGAAGTTGAATGCTCATGGATTAGTTTTAAATGACAAAAATCTACTTTCAAATTGATTAAACTCACCTACTGGCAACAAAAAGCCCTGCAATTTCAGTGAAAGTGTAGGAGTACTTCAGGCAAAGACCTGGATATAACAACAGCAACGTGTTAGTGGCTTGCCTAATCCCTTACCATATTTAAAGCTTGGCCATAGCTATGTGCTGTGGATCTGCAAAGAAAGCATTTGAAATTACAACAAATCTGAATAGATGCAAAATGTGTTGATCCTGAAAATCTCAGCTTAATCTTTTCTTGGCTTTCATCAACAAATCAGTTCCTGTTATGCAATAAGCCTTCAGAGTTATCAACTAGGATTTCATCTGGCGATTGAAAACACGCCATATGGGAAAAACTGAGTATTTAGCATGTAGTTCTTAGGCTGTACTACGTATGTCATGCTTATGGTTTCCTTTTTTATATTGTACTGATGTACATCATGTTTAGTTTTGAGTCCGTGTTTTTTAAAACAGGCCTTCTCTTACTCCCTCTTTTTTTTCCTTTTTTTTTTTTTTAATTTTTTTTTTAGTTTTGGTATGTGTCCAGCAGTTTTTCTGTATTCCCTTTCTGGAGCATATTTTTAGATTTGTTTTTCTTTTCAATGTTCAGAGCAACCTCACATCAGGCAGAAAAAAAAACCCCAGTACAAAATAAAGATTGAAGAAGTGAAGAAAAATCTTAAATTAAAAAAATCACAGACTTTTCTTTCACTGGACTGTCCAAAATTTATACAAAATAGTCTTTAAAATATTTTCCAACAAGCTTATACATATGAATTGTAATGGAAAGTTTGAAGATGTTTTTCCCCTTCTTGTTAGAATTGTTTTGGATTTTTTTTTCTGCAAATGTATCATTTGTGTTTGTTTAAATTTTTGTAATTCTGTATTAGATACTCCATATAAAATAGCAATTCTTAACTGAATTTTGGGCTGTATAGCTAGGTGTATGGATCTTGATTTCAGAAATCTGTGGCTAGTATGATTCTACCCATTGAATATGGGGAGATCAGTTCTTCCCTGTTACAGAGCTACTGCCTATCAACACAAATCCATATAGATGAGCTATATTTTATAAATAGAAATACACTAAGAAAATACTAACAGTACTGTGGTTTCCATAGGAAAAAAAGCACTGCACAATAACACTGTGCAAAATAATTTAAAAAATTATTATTTGCTACTCCCAGGAAGGAAAGAATTTAGAAAGAGAAATTTCAGCGGGAATCTGTCTTTCTGCCGAGACATTTATATCATATTCCGTAGTTTTCTTGATCATTTCCCTAAACACACTCTCCTCGTAAGATTTCTGTCAGCCTTGGATAATAGATATTTGTTTAGTAGTATAACAGAGGTATACAGTTTTACGCAGAACATTGGCATCTGCATGGATAGATATGCAACTACATCCTTCTGCTGTTTGGACACCGGGATCTTGCATGCTGATAAATTTCATACCTTTCAGGATGAAAAAAGTTGTCTTTGAGCAGCCTTTCCTGATGATAGATTATGTAGCAACAAATAAGCAAGCTACATGGAAAACGTATTTAAGATTAACTTGGAAGCAATTTTATTACTTAAATAACAACTCTGGCCTGAAACAGTGGGGCGCAACATTATTATCAACTAGGTATAAGTTGCCAAGGTATTTGCTTTACAAATAGCAGGGTGCATGGTGTGCAAGCTACATATGACCTTTTCTTCTTTCTGAGGTGTCATGTATTATGCTCTGCCTTCAGCTGCTAGTTAGAGCTTTTTGCATTTTGTATAGCTTTGATAAAAATTACTAGTAACTGATATGTCTATTCTGGACATTGATATTTCCAGAGAAATGTCTGTTCTTTATGGTCAGAGGACTATCAGATATATTTCCTATGCTGCAAGTTTCCAGGAAACTTTCCTGCATAAAACGTCTGCTACCTACTTGAACTCTCAAGTCATAATAGTAAAAATAACCGTTAGGTTGCCAGTTATATCTTCTTGACAGGTTTTTCACAATATAGTGAGAAAGTCTTTGTATAGTGTAAGCTTTATTTTGCATTAGCCAGACCATAGACTGTCATTTAAAAATTTAAGTTCTCGGCATTAATGTTTGGGAGAAAAATTGACAATGTGAATTGAGTTCACGTGACAAATTACAGAGGTTTAAAACTTGTAATTAAAAAATAAAAGCAATAAAAATGCATATTATTATGTGTGAATGCGGATAAATCACCTTATCCTTTCTTTCTCTACCCTGATTTTGCATTGCCTATTTAAATAAGTCCAAGGACTCTTTACTAACAGGATTGCCCAACAGAGCATGTATGTATCACTACAATACAATTATATTCTTTAACATCTGAATGCACATTTCTTTGATCAGTCTATTGTAAATATTGTATAAACTCTAACTTTTCCTTGCTTTGCTAACAAAGACTTGTATTATTTTTTCAGAGAATTTTCACAAATTCTCTCTCTAGACAGTAATAAGATGCAGCATTTTTCACTGTCTTGTTCAATTTCCTCTGTTTTATTGAAAGACATATATTCTTCCCATGCTTCTCTGGAAATCACGGTTTATCACAGTTATTGTGATGTTCTTTTGAAAGCATGGATTGTGTTAATGGAAGTATTCCTCAGCTAAATCAATAAATTCAAAAGAACCTACATTTTGATTTTTTCCATATTTCTCTTACTACCTTTGATTTGTATTTCTGGGCAGGAATCATTAGCAAGTTAGATGAATGTAGGTAAGTAGCCCCTCTGTTATGCGATTATTTTCCTTTTTTTTTTTTTTTTAAAAAAGCAAAAGGCATGCTTAAATATCCCACCATAATCAAGAAATGTTCTCATGGTCCTTCTGTATGATGGAAACCAGAGAATAAGTTAAAGATTCATTTGTAGTCATTCAGTTTTCCATTTAATACTTTCAAAATGTAGAGATTTGTACATTTTCATGGCTTCCTAGTTTTGTTAAAAGTGAAATGTCTTAATTGCAACGTGTGACTGGAGAGAATTTTATATCGCTTTATGTCTTTACAATTTCTCCATGTGTATAGTGAAACAATGTGGAAAAGGTCTTTTTGCTTGCTTTCAGAAAAAAGGTATCTGATTCTTTCTCTCCTTCCAATTAGAAATGCTTTCAGGTTCTGTTTGATGTCAGGAAAATAGATGTAACATTTTATAAGAGAACATTCCGAAAAAATGTACAATTCTGAAAGGTTTTGGTTGACTGTATTTCTTGTAGGTGAACTTCAGTTTAACACAAAGTTGTTTAGAATTGGTTTGTATCCATAAACTGAACTACAGTCTTTTGTGTCAATTTCCTCAGGTCAACAGGAACTCACAAAGAGACATGAAAAAAACATTAAGACCTCATATGAACAGGTAACAAATCAGGTCCTCAAGATTGGTATTTACACAGGTCTTAACTTCAACTTTTTTTCAGATCAAATTCCTTGTAAAATAACTATTTTTTTTTCAGACTTTCATCACTGCTCTGAATTTCCACAGCACAGCATGGTTAACATCTGCTGACATCTGTATGAGACAGCAGCATGACTAGTAAAATGTGACCCTGTTCTTACAAGCCTTTCTGCTTGCATTAGTACTGACGTAAGATGCTATTAGTGTTTTAAAAGTAGTGAGTAATCTAAAGACTGCACAAGCAGAAACAATTTTCACTGCTTTTCATCTCAATAAGTGAAATAACTTTCAAGAGAAAACCATGTTTTGAGGACACTGAAGATTTCACTCCAGTTTTGTTACATCCCCTCACACCCTTAAGTGTAGGGTCTCTTCAACCTTTCTTTACAAGTACTGAAAAAAGGACGTATTCCCCAAGCTTCAGGGTAAAGGCTTCTGTTGATGGAGGGACTGAAATTTGAGATGTCCATTTCTGGACATTGCAGGCCCGAGAACCAGACCTTGGAAATGAAAATTTCTGATAGATCAAGCTTTATCTTGGGTAATATCTCAGGATTTGGAAGAGAGAAAGAAAGTAAATTTAATCTCCAGTATCATTTAAACTCTAATGCCTAATATTGCATATGAAACTTATCTGGTGCTGACCACTTTTCTTAACAATCTTTGAAGACTAAAATCTGCATTTAATTCTTAATGTGCTTTTTAAAGAACATAATACAATTTTTTGCTTATTTCAGGAATTGTGGCTTTGACTTTCAGAGCAGTAGTAAGAATGGAAAGAACCTATATTTAAAAATCCAGGTAGGTGGTACAAAGTCTAAGTTCTTGTTCATATATAGACAGGTCTTGCCTAGGAAAGTATATCTGTTGATTAAGAGTGTGGTGTAAAATGGAACACAGATTAGCTGAACCACTGCCTGGGGCTAGGGAACAATTTAGTCATCTGCCTGTGGTTATGCCACAGAGGCTGAAGACAGTGCTCTGGTGCCTTCCGTTATACCCATAAACCCTCCCAGCAAAATTCAGACTTGGGAAAGACTCTAAAAATGCAGACTGTCTTATCACAGGAGCATCCCACATGAGTACTTGAAACATAAGATATCCATGAGCAGCAATGGGCACCCTCTACACAAAACCCTGAGATTTTTTACAGTGAAACCTCATTCTGGAATGGTGCAGCAAGAAGTGACCTCTATGACCTGTTTTGCTGGGTTTTGGGAAAGTGCAAATTCCCTCTGAGCTCTAGATGAGACTTCTTCAGTGAACTGGCTGGAAAAAGGAAGAACTGTTGAATGAACTGATCAGCTGTAAAACAAGAAACAAATAAGCCAAAAAATTCCTAGTCGAGCTTACAAATGCCTTGCTTCTTACTCCTGAGGAAGTACTGCTCAGGCTTACAAGATACATCAAGTATGAACAAGGACAAGTTTGTATGGGGCAGAACTGGACTTACGTGTAACTTCCCTGGAGTTACAATAATTTCAGCCTGCACATCCGTAAGTTTATAATGCAATGACTTTAAAGCTTGCAAGCTTGACCTTAGAACCAACCTTAAGCTAGCTGAAACACACTGTGCATGTCACTGTCTGCACCTGCAGCTGGAAACAGCTGCTTGCATTGACTTACTTGAGCAGAAAGTAGATCTGTGCATGATTTTCAAGTATCTGCCCTGTATGTTCTTCCTGTGAGATGACTAGTTTTATCCTGAGCTTTTCCGTTCATCCCCATGACTGGCAGTCTGATTCTGGATTATTGATCCAAGCTCAACCTCTCTGGTGTCATAAGGTCATTCTGCAGAAGCTGGCAAGAGAGCACAAGCTCTTGACTTCAGTGACCTCTCAGATACAATCCCATGCCCACCATCCAGCTGGTATGCTTTTTCCCCAAACACAGACATACTGACATCAATATCACCATTCTTCTTCCTCTGGTAATTGCCAACAGTGTCTGTAATGGCTGAAGAAGACAGAGCCAGGAGAACATGAAGTTCCAGCAGAAAAGGTCATGCAGCACGAGATTTTGTATAGTTGTTGGACTTAAAAAACAACCATGAAAGAAAGCCCGTGCAGATCACAGACCTAATCCACACCACTGTTTCATCATTCCGTTAATATTCTTTTACCCAGTTGTTCCTCTTGCTTTTCATTTCTGCCCTACCAGTATCTGATGATTTGCTTATGGTGTCACTGCAGCCTGTGTTATTGTTCGAGGCTTTACTACCTCCGTTGAAGCGGGAGCTCAGAAAGGCAACTTAACACAAGATCAAGGCTTACTGTGGGTGCTGAAAAGTTTCATTGATCAGCATAATAAATCAGAGTAGTAACTCAATAGAGTTGTATTAGTAAAGCAGATTGGTGAAGGTTAAAATCACAACCTCCTGAAATACTTTAAAAATCTCTCAAGACTTCCCCCTACCGTTCATACTTTATAGATGTGCTGGGGTAGGAAAGTTCAGAGATCTGCTTCAGTTTATTTTGAAGTCTATTTAAGAATCAGGAGAGATGTTTCTGAACCCTTATCGGTAGCATCAGAAAATACCAATATTTGGAGGCAAATGACTTTATAGTAAAGTTGAAGACAACTTCTGTGCTTCTGACACTTGTAACCATTGTTTGAGTTACAGTAGCAATAGAGCATCCCATAATTTAATACTAAGGGATTCCATCACAAAATGAAAGTAATCCTGAACAAATCTTGAGAGCTTAACTGACAGCTTGAATGAGGAAAGATGGCATTTGCAGTCTACAAAAGCTTAAGATGAAAAAAATGTAGCATGATAGCATTTCAGAATACAAAAATGTTGCTATGGCAACTGTGTCCTCTCCATGGGCTTTTCTTTCTAAGAAATGCTGTATGTGGGTGCATGCTACAAGATTGTGTGCATGATATACAGAATGGAGAAGAATTTTAATCATGATCCACAAGAGAATTTGCTGCAAAACAAATCTTTTGTACAACGATGTGGGTGGTTTTGAAAAGTTGCTTAAGCTTCTAATGAAACAGATGTCAGAAAACATTTCTCCATAAGCTTTTCAAGCACCAGCTTAACCATAAGCGATTTTCTGTTGTTCTGAAATACTTTTCTTGGAGCATTATAATAATTCCTTTCTATTGGTTCCACAGGGGGCTACTACTGGCTGTAAACAAATGAGGAGGTGACTTGTTATTTTCTGAACAGTAGGGCAGCATGTGATTTTATAGGTAGTGTGAAAAAACAAAAAACTCTGCCTTGAAAACACATTTTTAGAGTTTGTTTTCACATCATCTTGGACTACAAGGTGCAAATCTTGAAACACATGACTGGTGGAAACATGGAATGACATGGTGAGGAACAGCATCAAGCTAAACAGCCTGAGACAATACGGACTTGTGCTGGCATTTCTGGGTCAGGGTGGGTGGAGATCTATTTGCAAACATGAAGAACTCAGCAGTATTCCAGGGATCCAGACTCTGGTAGAGATACTCACAAAACAACCCAAAACAACAACCCCCCCCCCAAAAAGTCAACCTAGCACTTTGCCCTAGATGTAATTTTTTAACAACATCAGGCTTATTCTAAGTCCTATTTTAAAGACAGAATTTTCTACTTGGTTCATTCATGAGCTTATTACCAGATTTTAAGAATTAAGTTGTGTTTTTCTGTTACCTCACCACATTAACATAGGCCTAGCCATGCAGCATCACCTCTGTTTAGTATTCTGCCCCCAGTGGACTCCAATGTTACATGGTCTAGCAGAGAGGGTGCAAATTCCATGTTTCGATGTGAGAGAATCTGCATGTTTATTCAGCCTCTTATCGCCAATTTATCTTTCTAACTTTCATAATGTAATATGAATCATGTGGTTTTTGTTTCAAACTTTGTTCTGGACCTAAGCAGTTTAGCAGTGGAAATATTCTGTTCCTCTTTAAATCTTCCAGATTTCTTGATGTCTACCTGTTTCTGTGATGTATAGAAATATATAAGCAGAAAAAGGAAGTGCTAAGACATCAGTGAACAGACTGATCTATTTTGATGTGTCCTTTGATAATAATTGGAAGAATCAGCCACTACTTTCCTGAGCTCAGAACACTTGATCTGACTTGCCTCGTTAAACCTGTGTTTTCTCTCAGCCTTTGGGGCAAGGAGGATGGACTGACCTCTGGCTGAGCAGTGTGACAAATGCTGTGTGGCATTATAGAACCTGCAGCATGTGAACTCCAAAGTACATGAAAAGGATAGGAAATAACGTAGTCACTATATATATACAAATGTATCTCTGTATCTGTATCTGTGTGTATGTATATATTTCTATACATGTAGGTTCGGTTATGTAATAAAGCTATTCTGAACACCCATCAAGGAGCACAAAGAGACAGTGTGATGTATACATGCACTCTGTGTGCACCTGCCTGGGAACATGCTGCTGGTTGGACTCGGAGATGTGGAAGTGAGCAGCCTTGCCTCTCCCAGGCTGTCGATCCATCGGGATATATATTTTCTCTAACTCTATATACAAAAATTGTAAATACATACATACATGCAGGGCAACCTAATACAAGGATGTGTTAAAGCTACTTCCAGTATAGGGAGCAGTTAGTGTTAAATTACACAATGTGCCCTCACCTTCCCCACAGAGGCTGGGTTGTAATTAGTTGCACCTGATCATCCCGTGTCTCCAAAAGATGCTACTTCATTAGTAACAGAGATATTGCTTCAGTCTGTATAAGTAAAATGCTTCTTGGTCATTAGATGGTTTCTCAGAGAAATTCAGACACATCCTTGGGAATGAGGAAAACACTTCCAGACCATCAAACTGCTTTTCATGTGAAAGGCGTGCAGTGGGATGCTGGCTAAATGTGTCGGAGAGGTGTTGAGGAGAAAATCCTCCAAGACCAACAATTTATTTTCGTTGGAAATATGAGTAATTTGAAACAAGTAAACATTGCTGCTATTTTGTTAATTTATTTTGCTCTGATCTTTCAATTCTGTTGTCAAATGAAACCACATTTTTTTCATGTGTGCTGTTTTGGGTGTGTGTGTTGATTTTAGAACTATTTTCAACAGATTATTTTAAAAAATGTTTTGAGACACAGGGGAAAAAAGGTTTTCAACATTTACAAAAGTATTTAACATTTTCAAGTAAATACTTCTGGCATAGATGTTTTTTTAATTGGCAGTGCTTTCCATTTGGTTATATTGAACCTGTTTTAAATTTTGAGAAAATGGGGAATTTTCACATTCAGAGTGAGAAAGCCAGATAAGCAATCAACCTTCACGGAGAAACCAAGTTACAGGAAGACAAAAGTAGGTAGAGAGAGAAGGACATTGTTTGGTCTAATCACACAGGATACATTAGCTGGATTAGATGGAAGTCCGGAGAGGAATGGCTTGGGAAGATGAAGCAGCAATAAGGCAAGATGTGTAAGGTAGTCATATATCATTTGCTTAATTAAGCTATGGTTAGAATAATGATAAAGCCTTCCGAAGAGCATGGAGAGGGGGAAAAGGACAAATAGAGGAGCAGGAGATTAAGATCATGCATGAGAAAATAAGGGCAGAAGTACTGTTGCTGGTCAGTCATGAAGAACCTTTTAAGGTAAAGACAAAAGGTATCTGCGGAAGGATGGAGGAAAGATGGCTGTTCAGGCTGCAGAAGAGAAACTGCGTGGAGACCTCATAGCAGCCTTCCAGTATCTGAAGGGGGCCTACAAGGATGCTGGAGAGGGACTCTTCATCAGGGACTGTAGTGGTAGGACAAGGGGTAACAGGTTCAAACTTAAACAGGGGAAGTTCAGGTTAGATATAAGGAAGAAGTTCTTCACAGTGAGGGTGGTGAGGCACTGGAATGGGTTGCCTAAGGAAGTGGTGAATGCCTTAACCCTGGCAGTGTTCAAGGCCAAGTTGGACAGAGCTGTGGGTGACATGGATTAGTGGGACATATCCCTGCCCATGGCAGGGGTTTGGAGCTAGATGATCTTAAGATCCTTTCCAACCCAAACCATCCTATGATTCTATGATGCCATGCTTTGTAACCCATAGCTGTCCCAGACAGAAAATATCATGAATATTGACAATTTGGACCAAAAAATGTTATGGAATAAAATGGTAGGAGCTCTACAACAAAGATTACATTAAGCTAATGTGTAGGTGCAGCTAGTAGATGCAGCTAGATGGGAGTGCTGTAGGCAAGTAATGGGACAAAAGGTGGGAGAGAGTACAGCTATGCCTCTGTAGTCATCAAGGAGCTTAACCACAACACAAGCCTTGTTGACCTGCTGCACCTTCACCTCCAGCTCATGCAGTCTGAGGAGACAGTGGGATGGAGGCAGTATGTGAAAATAGGACACTATGTTTAGCAGTGGCTGCAAAATGTATGCTTCCAGTGTGACTGCTTTTCAACCATATTTAAAACTCCTGCAAGAAATTGTACAGGTTGGAAAAAGCATTAGAAAAAAACCCACACTCTTCACACTGAAATTAGGGTTTTTTTGACTTGTTTCACTTTGGCTTATTTTCATCTTAAAAGAAACCCTTTTAATATATGCAGTTATACTGCCTATGTGCAAATTATTACAATGCTACAGCAGACAAGAAAATTACATGTCACTGTATCCTTTTGTATGCAAAAAGAAACAGTTTAAGCTCCACTGAAACAGAAATTTTATATACACATATATATATATGAATATTTTGACAGCAACAAAGAATGACTGAAAAGATATACTTTTATA
Organism: Nestor notabilis; assembly: GCF_000696875.1. Lineage (NCBI taxonomy): Eukaryota > Metazoa > Chordata > Aves > Psittaciformes > Psittacidae > Nestor > Nestor notabilis. The sequence continues at coordinate 11,357 of NW_009935300.1, read as the reverse complement.
ATTAAACGCCCTCATACTTAGGGGTTTTCACGAATTCACATTCAAAATCTAGTGATAGTGAGTATTGCATTTCAGTAAATATCTCAAACATTATTAAACTCTTAAAATACAAGTATACTGGAATTCAGTTAGGAATAAATATTCATCCTAGTGTTTACCTTTTATCTTTTGCATCAACTCAGTTTCTGTAACAAGTGTCTTTTAACTGTAGACCATTATTAAACTTGCACTATATTAACTTAATTTGTATGGTTTGTAAACTTTATTTCCATTGACAATTTGTGGAACAAATCTAGGTTTTCTCTGTGTTAAGTTAGCTTTTGAATTGGTTCAGCCTCAAAGCAGAGTGACAAAAATGGATTGTAAAAGTATTTAGCCCATGTAGTCAAATAATGCTTAGTCTGTTCATGGAAATACAATTATAATGTGAAATTAATAGCAAGGAGAGATATCACAAATAGTAGCAATAAAAATAAATTTTAATTTGTGGTAACAGTTTTGTGATTGAGAGGGTCCAGTAGCAGCTACATTATAACTATAGAACAACATTTTTTTAATAAAATCTCATTTGCCTTGCAGTGGTTTGAATTGTAAATCAGATGCCTTTTGTATGCTTTCTTCTTTCTCTTGCACAGTGTTTATATTTTTAATTTTTATTTTTACCTGGCCTCCATTATAGTCTCATAGCCAAAACTGGATTCTGATTTTCTGAAGTTTGAATGTTTTCCTATTTGAATTTGGTTTGAAATTGGGAACTGGATATAAATCAGGGTAGGATTTCAGACTCATTATTTTTTACCTTCATTGTCTCCAAACTCCATATTGAAATGCAATCATAAAATGATTTCTCTTCAGAAAAAAACGTGATTTCAGGCTTCAATTTTGTGATTGGCTGAAGCCAAATATGAAGAGGTGCCTCTCCATGCAGAAGAGTAGGGTGCATAGAGCCCATATAAATGTTCAGTTTGTTAGTGCTTACATGATGATTTTCTTCTTCAAAATAGTTAACAGGTCAACAGGGTCATTTATAAGCTTGAAAATATTCACAGGCAAGTCTTTCTACAGCCCAATAGGAAAAATATTTTGAGTTGTAAGAGTCTAGTTCTTATGACTCCTTCATTTATTCATTCACTCATTCATTCATTCATTAATTCAAAAACCTCGTACCTTGTAGAGGTATTGAGAGAATGTGGATACTTCTCTGTCCTAGACAGAGTCTGATGTGTCTTAGAAAGGCAAACATGTTGCACTGAATCTAGATGTCCTTTTGAGTTTCTTAAAAAAAAAAAAAAAGCCTAAAAATAATAATAATAGATAATAATGTCATAAAAATTCCTCTATGAAACTCTGCTGAATGACTTGGAAAAGAACAACAGAACGTCAATGTGGAGCAAGCTATCTAAGACAAGTCTCTAGGGCTGGCTGCTTGACCCCATGCAACTGACCTGGAGCACAACCATCTGTAGAGGGGGTAGCATGGGGTCAGACTTACCTGAGTTATTGCTGTAGACTTGATGAACAGCGCAGGATAGAACAATACATTCAGAGCTAAAATTTCTCTGGTGATAATGACTTGCAGGAAAACAGCTATGGGAGAACAGTATTAAACTGAAGACCTAAGAGGGAGATAAATCATCTGTCTATAAGTAACTGGGTATGTGTTTTCCAGATAAGACCTAGCCTGAATGACCATGGGCTGTTTCAGAAGATAAGGGAAGCTAGCAAAATGAAAGCCTTGGCAGATTGTTGAAAAAGCCATCACATGCTTTACATGGATTTACAAATGCAATGAAGGTAAAAAATAGGGTTATAGTGAGAGGTGAGTACATAAAGGTAAACGTAGATACAAAGAAGCAGTGTCTCATATGTTCAAACATCTCTTATCACGAGACATGATGGCTTAGTAGTCAGGTAGCTTGCTTGGGATGCCTAGCAGCAGCACAGTGAACACAAGCCAGAACCACAGGCTTGATTCATGGCTGAAGGGAAGCAGGTGCTGGTTAGACTACCGACTACTTTAACAGTTTTGTGGATTGCCATCATGAGGAGGTAAAACAGGGAGCAGTTAATAACTGCAAGATAAGTGGGAGTTATTTCAGTACAGCCTTCAAAGTAGTGCCCTTGAACATTCTTTTCAGAGTCATTTTACAGCTATAGCTAACCTGGAAAGGAGATCATTACTGAAAGCACCAGTGTAAAGCATCTGGCAAACTCAGACTTTGGACTGATGGATTTGTGAAAATTGCTGGATTTATATAATTTCATTGTGTATTTTTAAAATCTCAAAATATGTTGATGTTTCAACACTGACTTTTTAAACCATACTCCTAAAAGATCTGTGAAAATAGGAATCCTTATCAACATACAGTGAATCCCTGTTACTGATGTATGACTGATTGAACTTGGAAACATTGATTCTGCAGGTGAGTCTATGAAGAAGAGATCCTTGGGTCAGACATATCAACATTGTCTGTTGTGAATTAGGCTTAAAGGCCAAACTACATTTATTGGACAAGTGTTGACTGAAGTAAGCATGCTGGAGTAGCTGGAATGACACTGTCACTTGCAGAAGGAGAGCTAGATTGTTATATGCTCATAGACTTTCTAACAGGACCTATGCAGCATTGCTTACCCTACTTCGGTGACCTGGGACCTGCTGTGCCTTCTTAGCAACCTGTACCTGGCACATGAAGTATTGTTCCTGAAGTACTGTGAGACCTGTTGCAGTCAGACAAAGCCATGAAAGCAAGTTATTATGGCCAGCTACAAAGGCTGTGTAGATTTACCCCTACATAACTGTTAACGTGGCTTAGGATATTCTTATCCTGGCAATAATGGACTTGCTAGGTGTGCATGTGTGCATGCCTAGGTGTGCATGTAGTTAACATTTTTAGCACCCACTGATTCTGGCTGGGTCTGTTCAGTAGTTTTCTATACATACATGCAATATATGATGCTTTTGAGACCTCAGGGTAGTCCTTCACACCTACACCCCCTCCTTAATCTGTAAAAGGCTACATTCCATAAATGCTTTTGACTAGTTTATTTCATGAGATGTGCAGGTTAATGTAGCACTCTGAGGAGGAGAGGAGGTGAGGAAGCAAGAGGAGAAACTCCCGAAGACATTTCCTCTATGGTCTGCAGTGCTCTGCAGGAAAGACTGGGTTTGCTTCCAGGATCCATGCCTCTTCCAACACAGTATCAACAGGCTCACCAACACAAAGGGCAGTGTGCTACAGAGCACTACATTGTTTTTGCAACCTACAGAAGCAAAGCCTTAGCTGCAATTCAAGCCTAACAAAAACAAAACTAAACATGGAAGAGAATAAGGAAAAATGCACCATTTTGATGTTAATAACTCATTTAAAATATCTTTTAAAATACTTGGTCACTGTGTTACATAAAAATTCTCAGGTGTTATCTGTAGTTTTCTTACGTAATTATTTTAATCTACCAGGGTTATTAACAAAAGACATTTCATTCTGTGGACTTTCCGTAGAACAGCTAACTCATGCTAGATCATTGGCGTGGAGACTTTTTCATGTATCCATTTCAAGATAGAAGGATGAATGCATATATGTATATACACACGTATATATATACACACATACAAATATATAAGTAAATATGTATGTTTTGGTTTTCTTCCAGCCCCCCTACCCCCCATATAGAATTAATGAACTTTTCTGACTTACTGACTTAACGTATCATTTCTCCAATTCTGTGATTGCCTGATTGATGCTTTCCGTCTTATCCCCTGAGATTTACCCTCTTAAACACAGCCTACAGGTAAATTGAAGTATTATTATGGGTCCTTAAAAGAGGATTCTTTAGTGTCTTTAATTAACAAAGATTACTTGTTAAGCCGTATTGTACTTATGAACTCAAAATAACTGTCAATAAAGTAGAAAACATTGGAGAATAAGTTGTGCAGGCTACAATGCTGACAAAGGTCGCTACTTATGACTTCAGTGCATGAAATACAGAGGGATAGCATTTATCTGTTACCTGAAGGGAAGGCACTGTTCTTAAGGAGTGTATTCATCCTGACTGGGGTTTTAAGGCTGGAGACTGAAACAATAAAAGTCTCTGAAATAGAAAAGTTTTTGAAACATGTTAGATAACTGCTGGACAAATTTTATTACGGGAATTGAAATGTTAATTCAGTTTATTCTGTTAACATGACCCATTGTAAATACCAAGGGACAATGGGGACTGAGTTATACCAGGTCCTTTTCAAAGCACGTTAGAAGACAAATGCTGCTAATATGCTGTTTTATGAATATCATTTCACTCTCCTGAGGGCAGTTTGAGATAGGCAGGTTTACATTATGCTGGGATTGGTGCTCAGTGAGTTACCTCAGCTTAGCTGACAGAAAAGTAAGTTCCCATTGACATGGGAACCCACAATCACATGCTTATTTCTCACCTTCACGAACTAGAGCACCTGTTTACAGTATGGACCCTAAAGTGAACAGTAATATTTCCTGATCCAGAGACTGGAAATCTTTCTTTCTTTTTTCTTTTTTTTAGCAATCTTTGAACCTTTTCTAAAATAAGATGATTCAAGTTATTCCAGGACTGTTTAAATTGCAGACGAATTAGTCTTCACATGTATCTGAAAATGCCTTTCCCAGAACACTTTCGTTCTCAGTAATCTAATATTAAACCTTTAATTGAAACTCATCCTCTGATTAATAATGTTCGTTCTTTTCTCACTTGCTTGGGCTTGTCTCCAATTATAGGTCTTACTATGATTCATTGCATTTCTCCCTCTTTTTCCTAGCATCCTGTAATTCCTCTGTTGGAAGCTCAATGTCTGTGGGGATTATAGAAACAAAACAGATTTTACAGGTGGGGGTTTTAAAGAGCTCTATATAAGTAGATTACCCAGGCTCTCAGTGGGTGGACCTACATTTGGAGTGGTGCACAGAAGGAAGCATGCATCTATGCCATCTTTGCCAGCAGTGATGTTCATGCCATTTCTCTGTCCAAGATGCATGCTGTGGATGCAGAGCACTAAATGCATTCACACTGCTCATTGTAAGTTCTCTGTGTTCTGGGCGCACAGCTCCAGACTGCTTCCACCCAGAACAAAACCTCTTGAGGCTCACCTCTGGAGCACTCCAGGGCATCCCATAAGATTCCAAGTGAAAAATAAGGAAAATTCACATCAAAAAGAACAGCCCCTCACATGGCAAGCACTGGCTTGGTGACATAGATGGACCCAGCTGGGTACCTAGGACCAGAGCCACAGAAGAATTTAGGTACCTAAGCAAAACTGGGGTGAATAAATTTTAGGAGCCATATTCAAGATTAATGAAGACATATTACCTGACTGTGAATTTCTGAAGGCTGTGAAAGCATACAGAGAAGCATAATCTCTGCTGGTTTAACTCTTCTTTCTTGGGCATCTGCATTTGGCTGATGCTGGGGATTGGATCTTGGCAATCAGACCTGTCAGTCTTTGAGCTGGTCCAGCATGACTGCAGCTCTGTTTTGATGAATACTTTCATTTGTGTTCAGAAGTGTAATTGCTAGAGGAAGAGATAAGTTGACAGTGAGAGGATTTTTTCACATATAATTAATTAAATACAGACTGAATATTTATTTATTGTAAATAATATGTAGACCTGAAAGCAGGATTCAAAAGCCATGACTTTTCATTCCCAGCAGAGTTGCCTGAAGTGAAAGATTTCAGTATTACTCACTCTTGCTTATTTTTCTTTTAGACTCATGAATTTTAATTTCTGTGCTATGGCACAGATTCAGCAAGAAGGGGTGGGGATCCCTGTGGGGTTTGACTATCCCAAACCCTGGAAATAACAGTGTTGTAGAGAGGCGGTGTTGCAGATTTAAAACCCCTCACACTAAGGAGGCCAGAACAATTTCTTCTAGCTGATTGCTTTTGCAATTCATTTGCTGGGAAAGAGACATGTACTATTACCAGCAGTTGTTTTTACAAAGGCCTAAGCTTTGTTCTGCCTTTCAAAAAATTTCTTTTTTAATGTTTTAAGAAAACCCCCACGGACCACTTCCCACACCCTTCACACATTTTCTTAATCCTAAATGAATGATCTGCAGTGGACGGGGAAGCCTTTGTACAAGCCTGATTCAGATGACTAAACTCTGGGAAGGATTAGCAGTTCATCTCTAAATGACAATTTTATTGTTGCCTTGAAAACAAGCATACCAAGGCTTTGTGGGCCAGAGAGGTTGTGATTTCAGTCCTCTATAATAGCCATAGCTCTCTACAACTTAGAGCATGAAGCAGGGGCAGCCTGGTATTTTCTTTGATATTTTGTATTTGCATTTTTGTGAAAATGATCTTAGAATACTGCTCAGTATGAAAATGTGAAAAATAGTCATACAGATGCCCATGTTAAACAGTGCTACTTTTTCAGACTGGCATGACTTTTTATTTAAAACATGCATTATTTTGGGGTAGGAAGAGGTAGGTTCATGTCTGAGGACCTGTAATTGGTAGAAGAGCTGTGGCAGAGATTTGGAAGAGATTCTGAGTGCAGGCAACTGTTTTTAAGGAATGGAGATTACTGACTGATTACCTGCCTCTGAGTTACCTGTAATAAAGGAGAAATGTACGTGGTTTTAAAGTGCTGAATCTAAAACTGCTGAAGTATTTTTTAACATATTGCCGTGCTGCCCAATGAATTATTAGGAAGACATACTAATAATCTACCATCTACAGCTCTAATAAGTCACATCTATTTTGCTTCACAAGTAGAATAACCTCAATTATCTTGAAAAGTGCTCTGTAGCAAACTTTCTGAGCCCTGAAGGCACCTCCTAGCTTCTTTTAATCTGTTAGACACTATATGAATTCTGGGGTTTAGATGTAAGCCTCTCAAAGAAAACAAGTGCAATGTGAGAAAAGCATAGACTTAATGTCTGGAGTTTGATCAGATCAGATCTACACAACCACAAAATCATCAATTTATTAATGAATTCAAACCAAACCAAACCAAACCCAGAAATACCACCCCCCCCCAAAAAAAAAAACCCAAACAAAAAGAATAATCCCCAAAAAAACCAAATAAACAACCAAACAGAAAAACCCCAACCAAACAAAAAACCCAAAAAAACCCCCAACCGAACCACAGAAAGCCACAGTATTTTTTTCCTTTCCTCCTTTAAAGGCTTCATAAAACCTCATCTCAGATCAGAATTTCACAGGCAGCATTACTTTTACATATATCCGAAACTTTTATTAGTGTTTTGGATGTGTAGCCAGAAATTCCTCTTCAGTTTTGCCAGAATACAGGGAACGTATGCTTGCTTTTCCTCATGTGTATACATTGTTCAGCTGAAGTAAATGGTCTTAGAATCATAGAGTCATAGAATGGTTTAAGTTGGAAGGGACCATAAGGATCATCTATTCCAACCCTTTTGTGATGGGCAGGGACACCTTCTGCTAGACCAGGTTGCTCAAAGTCTCGTCCAACCTGGCCTTGAACACTGCCAGGAATGGGACAGCCACAGCTTCTCTGGGCAACCTATGCAAGTGTCTCACCACCCTCTTCCTAACATCTTCCTATTCCTAATTTCTTCCTAACATCTAATCTAAATCTCCCCTCTGTCAGCCTAAAGCCATTCTCCCTATCCTATCACTACATGCCCTTTTAAGAGTCCCTCTCCAGATTTCTTATAGGCCCTCTTTAGCTATTGGAAGACTGCTATAATAATGTTTTAAAAATCAGTGTAAATGCAGGATCCAATAATATGTGAAGCTGGTGGAAATTTTCTCACTTATCCAGCGATCTTTTTATTGTGATCAAATTGAGAAGTGCCCTCTTTGTCAGTCCAGTCAACTTTCTGCAAGAACTAGGTGCTAGAGCGTTTGGAGCCTAGTTTAGCATTAGGGACTTTGTGACAGAAAGGAAGGAGGAAAATGCTTAATGCTTCATGCCCTGGATCACGCACAGTCACACTCTGTCTAGACACTGCCTATGTTTTCTAGACTTCTAAAGTTTTTGTGAAAAAGTATGAATTACCAGTCACCACTACAGTCAGCATGTTTTGAGAACTACATTTGCAATTTGTATTAGTTTTTTATCTTGGCACTGCTGTGTACCTCACAACATCTCAACCACAAACTCATGCTGCCAAGCACAATTTCTATGTGACTGGTAGTCTGAATTACTGTCCCCATTTTCAGATTTTTCCTATTGCTTCCAGAAAGGAGAAAACAAAATATGGTATACCAGCTGCTTGCTGAGTGCTTGTTTGCATGCACACCTTATAGAATCCTGGAATCATAGATTGGTTTGGGTTGGAAAGGATCTTAAGATCATTTAGTTCCACCCCCCCTGCCATGGTCAGGGGTGCCTCCAGTAGACCATGTTGCCAAAGGCTCTGTCCAACCTGGCCTTGAACACCGCCAGGGATGGAGCATTCACAACTTCCTTGGGCAACCCACTCCAGTGCCTCAGCATCTCAGCATGAGCAACAGCTGTCTGTGCTGGACTCTGGGTTCACTGAACTGCTCTCACCTGAGCCCTGCTTAGTGGCAGTGGTGGCAGCAGTAGCTCCATGGTGGGCTCCCACTGCCTGGCAGCAGCTCGTCCCATGTTAGCACTTCCAGATTCCTCTGAATTGTCCCGGGGCTCCATGAAACATTTGTGGCTGTAGTTTTTGGTAGCAAGGGCTGAATCTGAACTGGTACTGGGTGAGAGATGCTTCCAATGCACTCATACGGTTTGATTTATTGAAAAAAAAATTATTTTTTCAATATAATACTATATATTATATGTATTAGTGGAAACTAGCCTTGGTACAGTTCAGGTCTAAGAGCCAAGGGCAACAGTGTCTGTGAACTTTGCATGTCTCAAAGGCCTCCTTTTGGTTGGGCATCTATTATTCCTGCAAGACCTGCTATCTGTTGTTTATGTTGTTTACTCACCAGTTCCTAAGCCATTACTTTCAGTACACTGATCTGGTAAAAAGCAAAGGAGAAAAGTTGTGTGATTCCAACTGTTGTAAACAGTACAGTAGCGTGGCAGAGGAGAATTTTGTTTTCCTTTAGATTTCTTTTGTGGACTGAAGTTAGCAAATGGTATGCAAGAGAGGAAAGACCAGCAAAAAATGTTTCTTTTTACTCTGTTTAGTGAATACTTTGGAAAATACAGGGCAATACCTGGTGAAAAAGTTATTTTACTGCCTTTGATCAGACAGTAGGTGTAATACTGCTTTGTATTCTGGAAAATGTGTCTTTCAAATAAATGTCAAACATGGGATTATGTTTATTTTTCTGATGCTTTCTTTGCATTCTTATACTTCAAAAGGGTTGCAGAAATTATGGTTAACATTTTAATTAAAAAAGTCCTAAAACTAGAAATATATTATACTTTTAATTTTGCTTCCACCAAGAATGAAATGTAAAACATGCTAATTAAGAATTATTAAAAGAAATGGTTCATTAACAATTTCAATTTTAAAAATATGATTTTGAAAATGGTTTGCTTAAATGCATATGAAAATAACAACGATGCTGCTTGGACACATCAGTGACTTGAGCTTTCTTACTGGATTGTTACACGAAGATGAGCAATCTGTGTAATACACTCTGATTTTCCTAATTGTTCTTATGTCACTGAAAAACAATTTAAAGAGATAATTAATCTTTAAAAAAAAAATCATGACATTGATTCAGTAAAATAAATGTAGTGAACCTGTAAAAATGCATGTAGCTGAGCTCATATACATATACCTAAAAATATGCAGTAACTCCTTAATATCTCCAGTGCAGCTGATGTTGACTATGCTGTGCCAATAAACATGACAGTGCTGTTGTGTTGTACCTGTCAACTATTCTCAGCTTGGAAAAAGAGATGACCAAGGTCAGCCTATTTACACAAAATCTGATTTTAAGCAGCCTTTTACTACATGAGAACTAATCAATATAGGAAACAGAACTGGTTTGTCTTTACTAGCTAGTTATTCTGTGTGAATAATTTCTCATTTGTATTTACTGTGTTCCCACTATGCGGCAGAAGAGGAGGCTGAGCTCTTGCATCAGCTACTGTGATAGCTCTTTTTGAACAAATACCCAATTTATTCAGAATATTTTGTTGTCTTTAGTTTGTTAGTAGAGCATCTGAAAAGAAATAATACCTCCATGGCTGTGCTTTTGCCTTTGTGGTGGCTTGAATGGTCTGGTTAAGATCAGCCTTCCAAAAACCATGATCAATGCCACTGCAGTTCATCAAGTGTCTGGTACCATGTGTTTATCCACGGTAATAAGACCCTTAGAAAAATCTTGGTTAGATTGGTGTCACAAACATGCATAAACTACTACTGAACCAGTAAACCTCCACATCTGACAGAGGTATAAGTCTACTCTGGGGAAAGGTGTGACTGCGGCTTCAAGCCAGCCAGCTCAGATGTCAATAAGCACGTAGATGAGATCATGTGAGGTGTGGGTTAGGCTTACATTTGGACAAATATCTGACCAGGTCCTACCACCTGCAACGGATTTGATCCTCTGCTTCTCAAAGTTAGCTGGCATGTAACTGCACAAGAGGCAATCAACCTTTTGTCTGCTATGGAGACCAAGCTTCCTTGTCTTCCAACAGCAGTACTCACTGTGACAGGGCTGGTGGATTAAAAACAAACAAATAAGCAAACAAAAAGCTGATATTTCTCTTTTAGTGCCATTAACTCAAACTGGACATAGAAAGCAGAGCACTTAATATAAATACACGGTATTTTTGTGGCAGCTGGAACAAAAGTGTTATTCGTATTCCTGTCTTCTTTGATGCCTCAACCCATGAAACTTTACAGTCTCACAAAGTGCAGCCACATTGACAATTCTGAAGCAGCAGAAAGACAAAAAATGCACTTGAGATGACAATTCTGTTATGTTTATCAAGTGGGTTTCATTAGACACAGTTTACTTATGGTGGCTGTACTAGCTCTTCTACCTATGACTGGCCACTGTGTCTTCTTTTTTCCATGGTTCCCCATCTCACCCAACAGCTGTGTAGCACTTTTGAGGGCTGTATTTCGCTAGACAAGCTTCCAAATTAATAACTCTTTGGACCATGTCCCGTCTTTCATTTTTTTGTACAGCATAATAGCTGGCAAATGAAGTTGCTCGGCCACTGTCCATCATATTTGAAAAATCATGGCAGTCAGGTGAAGTTCCAGATGATTGGAAGAAGGGAAATGTAACCCCCATTTTCAAGAAGGGGAAGGTGGAAGACCCAGGAAACTACAGACCAGTCAGTGTCACCTCTGTGCCCGGCAAAATCTTGGAGCAGATTCTCCTGGAAAGAATGCTGAGGCACATGAAAAACAGCGAGGTGGTTGGTGACAGCCAGCATGGTTTCACTAAGGGG
>NW_009935299.1:644-917 GCF_000696875.1 Nestor notabilis | reverse complement strand
TACGGGCCCATGGGGCGCTTGGCCTCCATCCACAGCAGGGACACCAGCCACGCGCTGGCCGAGTACGTGAGGAGCCAGAGCCGCGACGAAACCGACAACACGTGGATCGGGCTCCAGGACGAGGAGCACGTGAGTGACGTGGGGGTGACATGGGACACGGGGACACCGCGGGGACACTGACCCGGCATGGACACACCATGGGCACATGGACCCAACATGGCACACACAGACACACTGTGGGGACATGGGGACACCCGCGGCCACATGGACACA
>NW_009935299.1:0-563 GCF_000696875.1 Nestor notabilis | reverse complement strand
CCCCACCATGTCCCCCCAGTCCTGGCGGTGGTCGGATAGTTCCACCTTCGACTACACGCGCTGGGCCCCGGGACAACCCAGCAACCTCTGTGTGGTGCTGGACCAGAGCTCGGGTGAGCCACGGGGACACAGGGACATGGGGGCACATGAGGGGATGTGGTCACTGTGCGGGAGTTGGGGTGTCTGTGGTAAAGGGGTGATGGAGACAATGGAGATGGGGTGATGGAGGTGGAAAATGGAGATGGGGTGATGGAGATGGGGTGATGGAGGTAATAAGTTGTGATGTGGGGTGCTGGCGGTGTAAGGGGGGGGCTGGTGGGTGGCGGTGGTGGAAGGGGGGTGATGGTGGTGGAATACGGGTGGAATGGGGGTGCTGTTGGTGGAAGGGGGTGCAGAGGGACAGTGGTAGGTGCCAGTGATGGAAGAGGTTACTGGTGGATGCCAGTGGTGCCTCTGGTGACCCTCTGCCCGTGCCCAGGTTTTGAGCTGTGGCACAGCTACCCCTGTGAGCGCAAGTTCTCCTTCCTGTGCCAGTACTCGCTCTGCGGGGCTGTGCCTTGGTC
>NW_009935298.1:78308-97594 GCF_000696875.1 Nestor notabilis | reverse complement strand
ACTGCTGTAGCTGAACCCAGGACAGTTTCTTTAGACCTAATCATTGTATTTTACAATGAACAATTCAGTAATGCAAATTATTCTTTCCTCCCTCAACTGTGGAGTGAGTAAATAAAGTCAAAACTCAATACAGGGGGAGGGAACCTCACAGAACCTCAGTTTTGGTTTATGGAAAGGAAAACCAGGATACAGTTGCAAAAAACCAACAAAATAAAAACATCAGTCTTGACTAGCAGCTTCTGCAGAGAGCCCCCACCATAAACCAGTAAGCTCTCCTTGATTTTTTTTCTAGGTTCTTCTCAGTGTGTTCTGTTTCTATTTGAGGGTCTGATCCTGCAGGTCCTGTGGCCTGGCCATGTACACATGGGGGTCTTCAGTACTTAACCTCCTTTTCTGCATGGCTAAAATCCTACAGCCCCCTTCCCAGCAAGAGATGTTACAGTCATTCACTGCTCCAAGGAGCCAGGGAGCCTCTGACTAACCTGTGTTGTCCTGGCCCACATGGGCAAGAAGCATGCCTGATACACTGAAAGAAATACCACAGGGACAAGGGGATGTTTATGACCTCCTGACGGCATCCAGGCCAGGAATCATCTTTGCTGATGCAGCCAGAGCCATACTTCTTCAACTTATACAGTGGAGGAAACGGTTCGGGTAACAGGGATTTAGTATTCCTTTTCCACTCAATTCAAGCACTGGAGAGAGTCCATATTGAAGATGCCAGAAGACCTTTGAACAGGTATGTGTGCAGTTACTTCATGTCCAAGTTGCTTTCCAAGTTTTCTTATAAGAAGGTAGACAGTACTCAAAAATTGGCTTTACAAGCAATTAGTCTGGATTAAAAGTCATCCTAAAAGTAGCTGTTTCTTATAACTCCTAAGTAACACTAAAAGGTATTGTTGAGCTCCCAGATGCATAGAAGCATTTTAAATGATGCATGTTTCTTTTACTAGCTAACCTTTACCAATCTTTCAAGTCATGTTGTCTTTAGGAATCAATAATCTACCAGAAAAGTAACTAAAAAAACATGGAAATTGCTCAAAGACGTATCTGTGACTATGAGTGCAAATGATGGAAAACTCTCAATTCAAATTACTGTTTGAAATATCATTATTCATAAGGGCAAAGAACCCTTTTGCTGTGCCCATTAACCTGAATATAGACAACATTAAAAAGCACCACAGCTGAACTATGAGGCCCATTGAAGACGAAGTGATTGTTATAGCTGTGTTCATATGCAGTACTCTTGAGTGCACTGTAGCTATGTGGCTGGAATACAAAGCAAGTCTGATCACTATCAGAAAAACAGGTTTGGTAACCAACCTAGTGTCAAAGATGTGTTTTACTGTGCTTTCAAAACTGAGGGATTGTTCCGAAACGCAGTGTGCTGCATGGAATGTAAATGTGATGCTACTTTATTTGACTAAGGTTTTGAATTGGAAATGCTTTTTACCACGTGTAACATAATAAAACTTGTATAGGAAAGTAAAATAGTATACACATGGTAAGTTTAGATGTGAAGTTAAGAGACTTTGGGGAGAGAAGAAAAAGCAATGAGAGAGGAAAATCTTTTTTAAAGGCTGTGGCAACTTCTCCCTCTCTCTAAATCTTTAGTCCAAGTTTGGTGTTTTTCAAGGACATGTTAAATCAAAACTAGTGTGAAGAAGGATGGTTACTAAAGAGTTTAGTCAGCAGTGGGAAAACTTGACAAACTTCCAGTTTCACCTTTCCTTCACAAGTTCTTGGCTAATGTGAGGATTGTACCAGCTGACAGCCCACCACATTTTTCTCAAGGTTCTTCATGAGTACTGTAGGCCCAGCCCTTTCTGGAAGCCTGATATCAGTCCACAACTTTTATTGGTTCTAGATTTGTGCTTTTATTTGTATGACTAAATTCTACCGTAACCTTTAAAAAACATTGTTTTCATTCATACCAGTTTTTTTTCCAGCAGGTTCTCCGAGACAACTCCAGAAGCATTTCCCAACCAACTCCACTTTGAGTGTAGTAAGCTAAAAATAAGTCTGAAAACTATGTACGTCAGGAAAAAAGCTTGGGGATACTATACGTCACCATATATAATATCAATTTTTATATCATTTTAAATGTATTAACTTCAGTATTTTTGTCTGTCTCTAGTAGCACTTTAAAAATGGCTCTCAATTACATAGCTGTTGTTGAGCTTTTAGTTTTAATTCAGGGCCTGGGACTGAGTTCCAGACATTCATGAACCCTTCAGGAAACCTTTGGTGTGCTTGATCTAAGGGTGGTATTGGGACAGGAGAGGCTCACGTGGCTATTCTGTGCTTTCATGTGTACAAAGGACTATCAGTCTTTATACATACACTAAAATGTGTGCAATCCAAATCCTTGGATTCTAACTCCCTATACCACATTCCTATGCTTGGAAACCTTGGGAATTCTTGAAATCTTTCGGGAAAGATGTTCAGAAAGACCATGTGAGCAAAACCTTGTCATTTTCTGTGGTGGGGGAGAAGTAAACCTTTTGAATTTCTTGTCAAAGGTAGGTGGGAATCTGTAGATGTTATTTTCTTTTTCTTTCTACTATACTCTTAGATGAGAATGTTAGTCTGTACTTTCTCTAGTGTGGTTTCACTGAGCTGAACATCCCAAATCAAAGGGCCTCTGGGCTTCTAGGTACCACTTTCAGAGGTTTTGACTGTCGCAAGTTATTGGCTCTAAAAATTAAGTGCATGTTGGACACCAAGACCTCTAAATTCTATGTCTACCAGCTTAAGCTTCATTAGGTGGCCTCAGTCCAAGGGTGTGGGGCACAGGATATCTCTGTAGTGGTGAACTACCCTTGAGTAAGAAAGGTGCCCTGACTTGCATAATATCTTTAGTCGTAATTCCTGTTTATTTTCAGTGGTTGATCAGTTCAAAGTAAATCTGTAGAAATCTAATGTTTTGATAATTGATACCAAATGCATAGGTTAATATAGAATAAAAAGGTAATGTCAAATAATGTCAGATACTGGGAACTGGTATTACGAAGGAAGTATGTTTTTTTTCTTTGGAGCTATCTATTATGTTACTATGAAAATGGAAATCTTTGCATTTCAGCCAAATAGAAGTACGTGTACATACTGATAATGTTTTCCTTCTGCATTCCTATTCATAAAACTTATAAATTCTTCCTCCCTGCTCCATTTTTTTTTTCCCCGCCTCTTGGTATTTTAGGATCTGGCAATATGTATATCCAAGATTTTTCCTGCAACATATAAGATATAGAAATGAAGCTAAGTTTTCTTAAAGAAGTAGGACTTAAGGAAAAAGCCAGTTATTGCCACTGTTTCCATTGTTCTTTTTTTTCTTCTGAAACGTCTGATACTCTGCTGCTTGTTGAAATTTAAAATTAAAAACACTGTCTGTGAAGTCAGTAGTATTATAAATATAAAGCAAGTCTGGAAACTCACTAGGAGAGTACCCAGTATGAGTGTCATCTTGTGTGGGAGGCATTTTGCCCAGGCACTTTCTTTTAGTGTGTTAAAAATACCTTTGGATTCTGCACACTGGTGCCAAATATGAAGTGCAAAGAAATTCAGGCCCACTAGGAGACCACCTCTAGACTGAGAGGAAACATATGTTACAGAAGCAGTGCTCTTTTTCATTCGTTCAGCCTGGCATAATCCTCACATTCCCAGACTGACTCTTGTCAGGATTTAAAAAATGTATGTGAGGGCAGCTGGAGTAGTTTCCGTTCCACTTTATTTAAGCTGTGCCTCTTAGCCTGCCACAGACTTGGCAGACAAATGCCAACCTTCTTCAACTCTGGGTAGAGATGACTACACCAAAGCACTTGTATTGATTTTAGGATGATTTAGTGCCCTTGTGTCAGGAAGATGTCCGTGTATTCCTTTATTCATGCTGTTACAGTAACGGTTTCAATTGGCAAGGATTCACAGTTCAGACTTCATCTCTAATCCATATTAATAGAAGAGTATTGCTTTTCATTAGCTTTATAGCCGTTAATGAATGATTTGGTACGGGCTATGTGCTTTCTTGGTGGCCTCAGACCATCAGCTACTGTATTAATGGCACAATTTTTCTCTCTGTAGGTGAGATTTTCTTGACTTGTTTGTTCTGAAGCAAATTTAACACACCCTTCATTGAGTTCTTTATGAATAGTATTGTATACAAAACAATATCATTTTATTTCAGGTACAATTTTCCACAGACTGCTAGAAATAGACCTGCAGTCGCCTGGAGGAAGAGCAAACACAAAGTACGAGGCAGACATGGCAATACTGAGATCAACATGCAAATAAGAGCCAACAGTTCAAATCAGACTTAATGCAGGTAATCCGTGCATAATGTTTTGGGGTTTCTTTTCACATTCTTTGGAGGTTTATCTATGCAAAGATGGTAGGACAGGATACACTCATCAGAATCTTAACATATGCGTGAGAACATTGTAGTTTAGCTGAAGTGAATGCTACAAGACAATAACCAAAATAAATACCCATGTCATGTCAGGATTCATAAATGACATTGCTACGTATGACTGTTGGGCAATATGAAACGGATATGTTTATGAGAGGAAATGTAGCCTTAGGTTCAAGCCAGGCTTGAATGCAAGGAACAAGACAAATATAAAACCGAATTCCATTTCCATTTGATCATATTTGTGTTTGTGAACTGTAAGTACCTCTAAGATCACGTGTGGGGTTGCAAATCCATCAGTCAGAGAACCCAAAACTAAGTAATATTAAGCAGAGTGAAAAATTTTCATAACAAAATAGGAAGTTGAGACAGATTCTTAGAATGTTGCGATTCCAACAACAACATAAACCTATCCTGGATGTCCAAGGCATGCAGATATTAATTTGCTTGTATAGGCAAATACTCCAATGTGTGTGGAGTCAAAGGGTTATCCTACTGTGAGAACTTGTGCCTGCCAAATCTTCTGACCTGACTATAAACCTTAAAGTAGTAAACATGTTTCCTCATTCTTTTGTTTCTGGAAACAAGAAATTACTTAGATTTCTTTATTCTTGTTTCTTTATTCTCCTTTCTCCTGATTTTCTAATATTCAAGACCAAGGAGAAAATTGTCTCTTTATAGGTTCAGAAATCAATTTTTCCAATCAATATTTCATGGCTGGGGAACAAACATACTAATTTTGACTGTTCAGAGTTTACACATCTGAAAGCTTGACTTGTTTCTCTTTTTAACCTTTGTGTTATATTTTTACACGTAGGTCATGTTTTCAGATCAGAAGAGGTGCAGAGTGCTGAATGTAGTCTTTTCCCTTCAAAATAAACTCAAGAATAAGAAAGTAAAGAAAGGGGATGGAAGTGCAGCTAAAGGAACTACCCATTTTAGAATTCAAGGCAGTGTCTTTACACACACAGTCTAAATACATGTGGTTTCTAGCACTAACCTTTTGGAACTTTAGAAGAAAAATTCAATTTGGGGGAATATAGAGCACATGCAGAGGTTATGTTGGAGTTGAGGACAGAGAGAATGGGAATGTCTTCCAGTTTCTAAAAGACAGTTGTGTGTTGAATTTCTATATAATTCCTGATAATAATCAATGCCCATGAAACTCAGTTTAAACATATGCAATACCAGTAAAAGACAAATAACTCTCCGGAAAGGTTAGTCAAATCTTAATCCATTTTTATATCAGGCCAAACATTTGAGAGGGAAACTAAATTGGCCAACAATACTTTCCATTTTTTACTGCCTGTTCCCTGTGTTCTTTTTCATGTGGTATCTGTTGAATTGCTATGTAACATGATAATGACTCTTCTCATCTTTGCAGCTGATGATTAAAATAGGCAGACAGCACTAGGAAATGGTCAGTGGAAAATCCTTCTTAGGAAACAGAAAGACCTATCCATCCTTTTGTCTTCCCTCAGGTGAAAGACACAAGTCTTACACAGCCCTGGTTGAGGATTCATGCTGCGCAAATCACAGGCTCCTTATTTATCCCATATCTTTTTGTGGTGAAAAATATACATTCAAAGCAAAATAGGTTTTTATCACAGTAGGACTGCAAAGCCAGTAGTTCATCTCTCTTACCTTTTAGGAATTTTTAAACGTATTTCTGTGTTTGTTTCCCCTCACAGGACTGACACACAGCGATGTTTGTACTAGCTAGTGAACCAGAAGGATTTTAGGGGCCATAACTTGAACTGAGAGTTTTGTGTTTCTCCTGAAAAATTTGACCACAGCAGCACTAACACTAAAAGCAGAGCTAGGAGAGGGTTTCTTTATTGAATTGCAGGTGCTCACAGTGTTATTAACTGTTGCAAGAGAAACACAACACTTGAGCTTTTCCCAGGCATGGTAAAAGAGGAAATTACATTCACAGTTAAGCTGGAGAAGGTGTTTGCTGGTGCTGGTGCTGTGTGTTTGATATGTGCCATGTAAAGACTGCTCAGCTCTCTTAGTGAGCAGTGGGCTGTGCATCCAGGAAAACAGCCCTTAGGAAATGCTGCTGCTTGGTACTGACTGTGCACACAAGTAGGGCTGCAGTTCTGTCTGCCAGGCCTGTCCCAATGACCGCTGCAATGAGCAAGGGAGAGCCAACCTTGCACTAGCCCTAGCTCAGCTGGATGGTTTTCTTCCCATGAGACAAAAAGCTGACCAGGCTGTACTTTTGTGAATTATAGCCATACTCTTGTCTTGTGCAAGGGTGACCTTTACGTGTATTTCCTCCCTATACTCCCCACTCCAGCTTGCCAGTTCAGGCAAGATTCTTATATTTCTTCAGATACTGAATCATCAAAAGTATTTTAATAATGGGGAAAAAATGACTATGACATATTGCCAGCAAAAATATATTAATGAATTTAAGAATAATAAAAAGTCATTAAATTTATGGAGAGTATTGGTTTGGAAAACTAAAGGATTGCACTTTTTCCAGCTCCACTTCCCTTCTGGATGCTGGTAGTGAGACACAGGAGTATTTGACTGATCCAGAGAAGTTACTGGTCTGGGTTTTAAAAATAATTGGTGGGTGCAGTCACACACACAGGAAAAACAAAACAAAACCAAAAACCAAAAACTTGAGGCCCGTTTGTGGTAAAACAAGTATAGCTGGATAGGTTTTGGGGGCCTCTTTTGATTCTTTTTCAAAACAAAAAAATAAGGGAAATTTATTAGTTCTTGTAGAACCTAAACAGAAATTATTTAGGGTGATGAGGGAAGGAGGAAGTTTAATGAAACAAAATCCGTAATTTAATTTTTTTTAGCCTAAATCTTTTCCATTAACTCAAAAGAAATTTGCTTTTTCATTCTGTTTTTCTTATTAAGGTCACTTTCTAAATGAGAATAGACATGTCAAAATGCTTTTAATACTGCCCCTCTCCCCCAAAATTAAAAGGAAATACTTTAGCTTTTTCAAAATGTTTCCCACCCAGTTCTTTCAACTGATGTTATTTGCTGAATCCACCTTCAGATTCTCAACAATTTTGGCTTTGGCACAGTTCACTTTTCCACTGATTTCTCCAATCTCTTCAAAAAAGTACCCAACTTTAATCATGTGTTCCCTCACAAAGAATAGGTGTGTCAGTCTGGGAACAGCTAATACAAAAATGAGAGATGTGTTATTGTAAGTGGTTAAAAGAAATTCTGAAGGAATTAGGATGCTCAGGAGGGAATAGGGATGTTGAGCTGAGGCTTAGTCTCAAATTTTATGTCCCTGCGATTTCTGAAATTATCTGGAGATGTGATCTTGACAGAGTATATCACAGTTAGTAATACCTTCTGTGATACATATGGTGGAGAGGCTTATATTGTTATGAATATTGAACTGTTCTTTTTTCCTCCATGTATGCTGGCTACAGATAGCGTATAGAGAGTCTTACAGTCTTTTTTATTGTACTAGAGCTTTGTAGGCTTTAAAGGTCTTTAAAGTAAGATTTTCCAGAGTGACTTGCAAAACTAAGTGCAATCTGTGACACCTCCAGAGGTTTAGGATCTGCCTTCAGAAAATCTGCAGTTCCTCAGTTTTTAATTCCTGGATTCGCTCCTCAGCGGTGTTAATCATGAGCATCTTGCAATAAGAAGTGAATGAACATTTTGATATAATAAAAATCCTCAGCATAACAGAAAGGCATGCAGAAGCGAGAGGAAATCTAAATAGCTGTGATCATACTGACCGTTATTAATTCACATCATGTTGTATTTCAAATGGTGACTTAACATGGTAGTATTACTGTGGGGTTTAGGTCATTACTTCTGAAGATTCTTTCTTGTAGAGTGAGAATAAGATTTGCCATATTAATGCATAAGGAAAAATGTTTTTCCATTTAGGCCCACAGAGTGTTTTTCACAAACAGGACCAGCAGTGAGGAGTGTAGTTTTAACATTATAGTACCATGATAGTATAATCGGACCTCATAAATCCTGCTATGAGATGGTATTTTGATGAATAGATTCGTTATGTAGGCAGATGAGGGCAATTGTTTCTCTGTACATTTGAAGGGATATTGATCTTCCAGTTGCGTTATGGATGCAGCATTCTTAATTGGGCAATTTGGTTTTTAGTTTTGTCTTATTTTGGCTGTTTAATATATTTTAGCAAGAAAGGTTCCCATTTATTGAAGCTTCTATAGCAGTAATGAGATTGTCATTTAAGCTAATTCTGTTTGTTTCACTGATAAAAATGTTGTAATACTGCCGCATTGATTTTACTTATAATAAAAAGCTGCTTATAACATCTGTGGCAGCTGCAAGAATGGAACTCATTTTCAGCCTAAGAAAAAGTACCATTTTACAAACGTACCATTTTTCAGATCCAAAGTGGTAAAATAAAAACAAAGGAAGGAAGGAGAGCGCTTCTTTTTTTTAAGGGTGACTGACTGGAGAAAAAGGGATGGGACTGAAATGGAGGGGGAATAGGGAGAGTGTGTTTGGTATCTGAGTGTTTCATGACATTTCTTTCTAAAAGTTTCCTTACTGTAGCTGAAGCCCAGTGGGAGGATAGCAGACTCCAGGTCTCTAGACTCTAAAAACTCAGCAAAGGTGATAGCTGACTGACTATACTTTGATGACAGCTGCCTCTGTAGCCTCCTTGGCAGTCCCTCCTTGGAATCCTTCCACCAGAGACTGCGAGAGCTCTCCGATGAACAGCCAGATAACTTTCATGTTTTGTGAACTGCGAAAGTTGAACTTTCTTCAAGTGTATCTAAGAACAGAGCCTCTACCCCAGCAAGTTATTTCAAATGCTTTGTCCTTGTTAGCCATCAAATATATTTTTATTAAATCAAGCCAAATTTGTTTGCCCTATGGAATAACTTAGTCTCTGGCATACAATACGTTAATGAATATGGAACTGCTATTAAAATAATATCCAGGACCAGTATCATCTGTACAATCTAGTTAGTCTTAATATTACTTGATATCAGAGAAAAATGTGTTACAGATAAGGAATGTCACCTGAGATACCTATAAAAGGAAGGAAATGAGACTTTTTTAAGAAAATAAGTTACACTGACACAAGAACAGCCTAACAGAAAGCTTGCTGCCAGTGTGCTCAGAGAGAGCTGACTTTGGAGTATTACCCAAAAGTGTGTGCTTTCTACTCTGAGAGACCCTCTTCTCCTGCAGGGCCTTACTGTTTTCTCAAGTATTGACACATGTTCTTCTCTGGCAGCCAGGGTGAAAATAGTGATATAGTCCAGGCAGTACTTGAATTTCCATATAAAGGTCTTTCAGCTTGAATTACTCATACAGGACATACAAGCCGGAACTCTGTTGGCTTTCTCTGCTCCATTTGCAGCTGTTTGTCCCAGGGAATGGACTACATCAGCCAAGGCTGATCTTTCTTCCTAAGTGCAAGAGGAGAAATACTTCTCTTGCCATGTTCAAGCAGATGTCTTCTGGAGAGAGATAGGGAAAGGTCATTATAAATACATGTTGTGCCTGAAAAGCCTGGAACAGACTTTTGTCCTTGATTAGTAAAAGGAAATTAAATGAGTTAAAACCAGATTATATTGGAAATTAACTTGGATTTGACCAACTTCACATGAGCTATTACTTGAAAATACAACAGTTGCAAACTCCTCCAATCTCTTCAAGACTGTGAAGCAGCTATTGCTGCCCTGATGTCGTGTATGGTTTGCATGACCAGTTCCTGTTGGAACCAGATACTTCTTGGTTCCAGCCAGGGCCCCAGAAAACCAGGAGGCTCTTCCACCCCTTCTTCTACGCCCATAGGAGCTGGGCTACTTGTGCTTGAGGCTAGCTCTGACAGAGTTGGTATATGTTTATATGCAGCCATATATGTTGCTGAGGTGGACCTTGCCTTGCTGACTCAATATCTGGGCTTGGCCCAAGCGTGGTGATCACTGCTGGCAGCCTCTGGGTGCTGTTGCCAAAAGAAAGTACATCCAGGAAATCTGGATACTTTCAAGTTGCCTGGGCCTGAGTAGAATAATCCTTGGACTGAAGCAATCATGGAAACATTAGTAGTAATCTGAGTTAAAGGTAAAGGAAGCTTTTAAATGCAAAAAATGGACAAGCATTGGGACCAACTATGAAAAAAAGAAAAAGTGAAGGAATCTAGTAATCATAAGTAAACTACTTTTATTTCAAGCCCTGGAAAAATTACGAACATTATAGTTTTAGGTACCTGGAAGGCACCAAGGAGAAATATGCAACAGTCAAGTTGGATTTTTCTCAACCAGTAATAATAGCAAATCAATTTTCTTCTAGAACATAGGACAGAGAGATGTATTTAATGAAATTTTTAGAATTGTATCATAGCGTATAAGGAAGCTAAGGAAATATAGACCAGATGGAACTCATGTAAAAGTAAATGCGACAAAAATAGTCCTTAGCCCTCCCATTTCCTCCCTTCAACGGTGGGCCTAGACAAACCGAGCAACCTCAACCTCCAGTATGTTTTTGCTTTCCCCAGGAACAGAAAAGAATCATCCTTCTTCATCTATCAGCAATTAGGATTACTGGGCATCATTCTTCCCTTCAGTGTTCAAGGATCAATTCCTTACACACTATAAGCTGGTTTAAACTGAAATTGTGGTCAAATTGTCAAAAAAAGATGGTCACATATTTCCTTTTGCCATCTTGCCCCCCTTTCTTCTCTCTTTATCCATCCTCTCAGGTAATAAAAAAAGGTTGAATTTAACCTGGATCATGAGTTCCCAGATTAGGTAGACTCTGGTTGCAAAAATGCTTGTGCCAGCCCAACAGTAGACTGGTGAAAGGTCAGAGATATAGCACTGTCTTCTGTTATAGCTTATGTGAAACTGTTGCTGTAGCATAACATGTCAGCTAAGCAAAACTAAATGAATCAGTCCTACAATCAACTTCCTTATTGTCACCTATCTCCCTTCCCCACTCCCTATATCAGATACAAATAGTTTAAGCTTTCCATGCCTCTAATAATTTTTCCTGTTCTGTTTAACCACAATATCCTGTTTCTGCAGGTGCACATCCTTCTTTGCAGCCAGGGTTGTGTCGATCCTGGGAAATGTTTTCCAGAAGCTTGTAGATGCACTCACTGTAAGTTTTCTCCCATGTGTACAATAACTACATACAACTCAATGCTGTTGCATGTATTTCCTTTCCATCTCTATCTAGGTTCTTTCCAGGACAGTAGGACTTACATTTTCTTCCTGTCATAACGACTGGTGACTACTCTGTTAGAATACTTCCTGAGCAATTCCTCAGGTACGTATATTTATTAGAACAACATACTCTCATTATATGCTAAGCAGAATCACAAACAGATGAAATCAAAAACAGTGAAGTATGGAATAATAGAGCAAGTTGACACCTTGCAAAGAATTTCTTTCATACTTTTAATGTTTGAGAAGTTTTCAGCTCTTGCTGGTTTTGCCATCTCTATAAGGTGATATCGAAAGTTAGAAAGCTGAGTCATAAAGGAAGTCAAGTCCTTCTGTTTCAGTGTTTTAAAAGTCAATGGGTCGATGAACCTTCCAGGCATGTATTTAGACTTTTGCAGAAAGTTGTAATTTTTTTCATACTGAATCTTTTATTTGAATATGTGATTGATTTGGACTGTTGGTTTGGGTTTTTTTTAAACTTGTTTGAGAAACATTTACTGTGCTCCTAGGTTTTTGCCACAGTTCTGTCAAAATAACAGTCAAAACCAATTGTGCTCTCTAGCTGCTTAAGAGAAATCACTCCCTTCTCGAAGGGATAAACAGGTTTTGAATCAGATTTCATATACCTAACTTCCAGCTAAAACAGGCATGTCAAGCAGAAGGCCAGAAAAAATGTAGATTTTATCTAAGGTCAAGAAGACCCATAAAACAAAAGAAAAAGAACAAGGGATTAAAGATGCCTGATGACCAGTAGCCAAGGCAAAACACTACAGAGAAAAACAGTTTCTGCTTCAGGCTTTCTACAGTACTTATGCCAGTGTGGACATGATACTGCTTTGGGCATGTATTGGAATGAATGAGAATTATTGTGGGAATTCAAATTCAATACCAGAAACAGAGAGTTACAGCCAGCAACAGTATTCAGCCATGGGATTTTCTTTGCTGTACATTTCGAGGTTGCAAGGTAAAACAAGTTATTTAGCTTTTATATGAGGGAAATGCTAAATTTTTAATTCATAGTTTCAGAAAAAAGTTTTACTGAAAGCACTACCAAAAAAAGTAACTTTGTGTCTGTCCCAGGTAACAGTTTATTATTTTACCCATCTAGGGTATGATTAAATCATACCTTCATTATTTAATCCACTGTATTCAGATGAAATATTTTCTTCCAGGGTGAGAGAAGTTTCTGTCTCAAAGTTGTATATGTATGTAAAACAAAGGCAGTGTGTACAGAAAAGAGAACTGGTTTTGCAACAAGGAGCTTAAATACAAATGAGCAAGAAAGCCACACGATGTTTATAGTCCAATAGAAAGGGCACAGGCAACGTAATAGAGAAACTTTAATTACTAATGCAGGATATGTCTTACTAGGAATAACAGAAATACAATAGAATCTCAGTGATGAGTGATGGACAGCTGTTATTAGGGTGTGTATGGCTATAATCATATGAACAAAAGCAGATTCATCATCAGAAAAGTCAAACAGGGAGCAACATTCTACACTACCAATAGTAAACGCTAGAAGAAAGGAGAACTAAGAGTCAAATGGAAAACTTTGGGTTGAAGGTGCTTTATTGAGGATAACAAAAATATTCTATTGTAATAAAACTCATGACTTTTAGAAAAGCATGTTTCATTTTGGCTAAAATCATAAGCAGTGTCACTGTAAATTTCATTATCGAGGTAGGACCATTAGCAGGGATTGTCACCACAAGAAGTGTAAATTTGTGTTTCAGAAGTATATCCCTAAACTGATAAGATCTAGTTATTCCTAGACATTACAGCTGACCAACTATTTCACCAAATAATTCCTGAATCAATTTGACATAATGTTACTTTATGCTTGGCCTTATAAACAATAAGTATAGGACAGGAGGGTTAGTCATTGCAGGTAACATCTGATCAAGTAATTCAATCTAACAAAAGCATAAATAAAGGAAGGTCTGTGACACAGGCTCCAGTTTCAAACAGAAAAAAAATATCAGCTGATGCCAGATTTTGCAGAAAGATTGGAAGTCTCTTACCAGTCATTGTAAGAATGTGACCTAACACCATCTCCACTTTTACAGTAGCATTACTTTTACTAGTTCACTAGGCCTGAGTAAAAATTAAAGCACAATGGATATTTTACAGGAACAGATCTAATATTGATGATTGAGTTGAAATAACACTATAAACATTACTGTGTAGATATATTGTATTTTTTCTTCTCTTTTGCTCCCAACTCTGCAAGTTTATGGAGTTAATTGGTACTGATCCTGGCCACCTTTATGGAAAAGATTAACTCAGGTATGTACTGGATGTCTTGCAGCATTCGGTTTCATCACCTTGTTAAAAAGATGCATCAGGGCAGCTTGGATTATTGTATTACTGGTTTGGGGGGGGGGGATTATGCAGTATCTTCTTGTCCTGTGAATTAGGAATTCCTTGGAGGACAGATTGATATTCCTTAATTTGGCCACTGTAAGTGATTTTTTTAATCACTAGATTACGGTTCTCTCTGATTTAGTTTGGTACTATTATCATAAAGGGTTCAATTTGCCTCAAGCTCTGTCTCTTTCTGAAAAAGATAAATAGGATTTTCATTCTTGAAAAGCATTTTCCAGGCAATGGAAGTATGTTGTATTTCACATCGTAGTAGCTGTGCTGAGTCTCTAAATGTGCGATCAGTTTGTAAACAGATGTTGGAGCGATAAGCAGAAGTGCAATAAGAAAGATGAAAACACCAGGATGCACATTTAACATGTACTATTAGACTGCAAACTATTTCAGTATCTAGTTAATTAATCTAATAGAGATAGTTTATGCTGGGACACAAGAGCCTGCCTAGGTGGGGGCTAGCAGGTTGGTAAGACAGAGACCAGTAAATCAGTGGTAAGGCTGCATTATGTAAGCAGACAAATTGGGAAAGAAAAATGTAGAGGCAGGCCATATTTTTTAACCTTATCTAAAAGCAGTTTGATACACTTAAAAGAAAAAAAAAAGAAACAAATCCAGCTCAACATTATGTTAGCATATTTGCCCATTTCTGATGACGTGGAGAGCATATATTGCAAAATGATTATCATATGATGTTATCTACAATAGAGCACACTACCTTTATAGAGCTTGGGTGCATGTAAAGGTGTGACTGTTGCAGGAGTTTCAAGCAGTAAGGTGTGAGAGGAGGTGATAAAAGGTATTCTTGTGTATTTTTCTGTCCCACCCTTACCCAAGTACAAGCCAAAAGGAGTCTTACTGGCCTGTAGTAGGGCTGCCAAATGCTCCAGTGTAGTCTGGGTTTTGTTTTCTCCTAGTAGATTGTGTGTTTGCAGGCCTGTTCTAAGCTCAGGGAGGGTTTTCTTTGCAGGAAGGCAGAACCCAGTAAAATCTTGTTTGTTCCAGGTTTTTTGTTGGGGTTTTTTTGGTTGGTTGTTTTTTTAATCTATAGTGTGTTTTGGCTTATTTCTGGTCTTTTGTCACCATACTCACAAAGACACAGTTGAAAAGTGGAAAAATAGAAATAAGAGGTAGCAGTCGAGTTTGCCTTCAGTTTGCAACCAGTTTGGATGTAACTGAGAGGCTGAAAGCTTGTTTTTCTGACAAACAAGGGTAGATGTTTGCCATTGACCCCTTGTCAGAAGGGTCCTCCAGATCAGGCTCTGAATTTTATGGCTTTTGGTACCCTATGCTGCTTTAGGGTACAAACCCACATCTGACACAGAACTTGGTGTTAGCCTGGAAGAGGTTTTAGATTCTTCCAGTTCCCTGTTACTGATTTTAAACTTTCACAACTGGGGTATAATTCATTTGTCCAAGTACTTCTGCCCTGAACTCGATGTTGCCAATAAAGGATAGGAACTTGTTAATCTATGCTACAGTCATTTATTTAAAAAGGAAACCCTTGAAAACAAATGTTGTCATGACTGCCACTTGCTCTTGGCTGCTATTTGCTCATTTGTTTTCCGTGCAGGAAAAGCATCTAATCATCTTCCTAATGAATGTAACTCATTCTTTTTGTTCTGACGGAGTTATTCAATAGAGAGTACCTGCTGCAAATATAGAGAGGCACCTAGCAGACTTTTTATATATGTGGGCAAATTATTTCATTGCCTTCTAGGTTCTTTTCTTAGGTTTGGAGGAGGTTTTTTTTATTTTTTTAAAGTCTGTAGTTGCTTGAATAGTGTCTCCCTACTGCCTACTCAGTTTCTCACCAGTAGATTAACATGCAATTACCTCGGTATTGGAACAATCCAGCCACTTGTTAACATGACTGGATATTTAAAGTTCGTACAGCAGATTAATGTAATCAAGTTTTAAAAACAGTTACAGTCCAGAAGTACATGGAAATACTGCATCAATCAAAACTAATGAAACTTGCCATAAATATAAATGGACCAGTGCTTAAGATGACCTAATGTTAAATATGCATGTGCTTTCTGGTATTGACTTCAAGTAATTTTGGCTGTTTTGAAAGGTGATAATTTAAGTTTTAAGTTGCTTTGACAAATGAATAATAATCATATTTTTCTGAGGTTAAGTTAGCATAGGGAACATGATTTTTTTTTTTCTTAACTGTAAAAAACAGTATTTATTTGAAAAGAGAAGCAGAAAAACAGTTTAAAAAGCAGATCTCAGGTCTCTGAATTTCTATTTACATAATGATTGTTCTTGCTTTGGATTAATTGAAAAGGTGTAAATTTTGAGGGGAAAAATGAAGAATATTGTCTTATATAGAGTGAGAACTTAGGCACCCTTAAAGCCAGATCTTCACTTGTGGTAGTGTACAAGGTTTTTCTCATCTTGTGAAATTAAACCTTTGTGAAATGACTAACAAAACCAGGGATAATAGGTTGGTGTTATATTAAGTTTTCAGGTCTCTGGTTTTGAATAATTTGTGCAATAGACTATTTTCTGGTTTTATCTGCAGCCATGCAGACATAGCTGTCTTACCAGTAATAGTATCTTCTTTACGGACATCTATTGTAAATTTGTATATTCATACAACGTGGAATTAATACCATAGCTAGATTTTGGAGACTTTTTCTGTTAGGAATTCCTACGGAATGTACTTACCCTCTGTCACTTATTGCTCCATGTGGAAGTCCTGTACAGGACTCCTTGCACCCCATTTTCTTTCAGATGCAGAAATACATTCTCATACACAGGTTTCAAAGTAGAGGAAAGAAATGACAGCTGGTGAATGTAAAGAATATGACTTGAAGAACCACAGGAAAAGCAAAAACTGTAGGATTGTCAAACACAACATCACACCTAAACACCTCTGTGGTGATGTGATAGCTGGAAAAGAGTTTTTGTAGTTAAAGATGTCCAAAATCAAGCTATTATTCAGATTTGTCATAGAGAATGCTTAGGCATCCACACAGTCCACCTTAATTATAGATGGAGCTCTGTAGCCTTGGTCCCATATCAGATTCTCCTGGCATGTTAAGCTCTGATCAGGGCCTCTGCTGAGACGCCTGGAACTATCGATCATCCAGCTAATGATACTGGGAGATGAAGAAATGATCTAAATAGCTCTGCCTTGTGTAAACAAAAATGCAGGCTATTTTTGACATGCAGTGTTCAAAATAGTGCCTTGTCTCTGAAAGCATAAGGGTTTGTGAAGAACATTGGCAAGATGGTTAGTTCGCTGAGGTAGAAACTAATTTCAGGGTCATACAGAAAAAAACAAAAGAATGTGGATTTCTCCGAAGACCTTTTAATATTAGAAAGGCTGTGCAGAGCCCTCCTTGTCCTTCTCAATTCACTGGTTTAAACTGAAGACCAGAAAGAATGTAACTGTCTTCATGAACAGCAGATGCTGGAAATGTAAAGACACAGATTATATTGATTGGTAAGGTCCTTCCCCCTAACTCTTCACTCTTCTCTACCACCACCACCACCCCTTATTGCAGTGCTCACAAGCCTTAGCACAGTAAAGTGCCCAAACTCTCAATTTTTGTACTGTGGTTACAGCAGTAATGCCAGCTATTTGACAGAAGTTTGAAACTCTTGGGAAGTCACAGAGCAATGAAGTGAAACACCTAAACAGTGTAAAAGAAATCTGAATGTTTTAGTCATTTCACAAGTGGTTGGTTCTACAACAGGATGTTATAAGCAGTTAAATGAATTTAATAATTGCCTCCACTGAAGTTAATGGAATGATGTGAGTATAAGCACAATGCAGGAACACAGTCCAGTCAAGCCTCGTAGAGGGAATGATGTCATCTCCAAAGAGGATATCAGATGCTTCTTTAATTTACAGTGAGAACCTTGTTCTTTTAGTGCTTGCTGCAGTCCTAAAAAATGCCTATAGCCTACATTAGTTCAGTGCTGCTCCCAGTGGGCTGTTACTACACTGTACTCCCTATTGTGTGTCTTCCCTCCTGAGGATGAGCTCTGTCCTCACTGAGCAACTGAAGGGGAAGAGAGGCTGGAGCCAGGACTAGGCAAAAGATAAGTGCAAAGCTGTGGCTCAGTAATGATGACCATGTCATTAGAGAAGTGCAGCACAGTGAATGTATGAAAAGACCCTTTCAAAGCAACTATGCTAATTTCTTACTATTACTGAGAGCAGAACAAACAAAATGGATGCTCCAGTAAGTTATTTACATTAGTGTGCTTCAAAGCAGATGGAGGGCTTTATATCCCATTATGAAAGGCATGCAAGTTACAGTGACATGGGTCCTAATTATGAACAACTTAAACTACACCATCTGCATTTAACAAAGCTCCATATGTACGGGTATGATCTAGCTTGGCTGCCTGTATTTGTTAATAACACGTGCAAAATAGATACCAACATGCAGAATCTAAAGATACTTGGCAGGCTTTGTGGAAAGAACTGGAAATATTTGCAGTGTCCCTTCTACCTTCACTGACCAAACAGAAAACTAGAGGCAACAATGATCCCAGGACAGAATTGTTGCCTCCTTTTGAACAGGGCATTGATATATACATTTATTTACCAAATTCAGCATATTGGTCATTTAGCCAATGTTTTCTTTTTTTTTTTTCCTTTTTTTTCTTTTTCCGTTTTTTCCTTCTTTTTGGCAGAAAACTTCACATCTTCTTCCCCTAGGCAATCTGTGCAGACAGTATGTAATTTTAGATGTTCATGTTCAAAGCCCAATCCTATTGCCACTGACAGCACACTGCTATGCAAATTTCAGCATAAGGGATACATAGACTTCAGTTTAATGAAGAATAAGAAAATTAATCCTTTGGAAAAAAGAAGATTCATTGAGCCAAATGGCCTTGATTACCCAGGACAGAAACCAACATCCAAATCTTTGATTCACAAGGGGGTTCTTCTATGCTCTGCAATAAGAAGAATTGGTTTGCAGTTTCTTCAAAGAGCATTAAACACAGTCTGT
The DNA here is from genome assembly GCF_000696875.1 of Nestor notabilis. Taxonomy (NCBI): domain Eukaryota; kingdom Metazoa; phylum Chordata; class Aves; order Psittaciformes; family Psittacidae; genus Nestor; species Nestor notabilis. The sequence continues at coordinate 78,674 of NW_009935298.1, read as the reverse complement.
AACTGAGAAGGGATTTAGCAGGGGAACACTTATTTTCATCTGGTATTAGCAATTAGTTCTGCTGGAGAAACCTCTAGGACCTGAGCTACGCTTAGCTGGTTCTTCCCCTGAATTGTGAGTACTTTAGATACTTGGGAATTCTAGAAGGTATTTGGAACTTCTTGGTTGAAAAAGGCAAAACCCAGGTGAACCAAATAAAGTTTTTGATATGTTTGCATGTGGAAAAAGAGTGGAGGTAGTCAGATATGTGTGTGTCCTTGGTTGTCACAGGTGGTCTCCACTGAACTCTTCGGACTCTGGCTGTCTTCATAGCTCTGGAAAAGCAACACAGGACTCAGTCTTCTAGACTTAGCCCTCTCATGGTTG
>NW_009935298.1:21163-78277 GCF_000696875.1 Nestor notabilis | reverse complement strand
CTTTCCCTGTCCCATGCAGCAAGTCTTTGATCTGAAGCACAGTGGATTGCTGGAAAACTCTGAGGGTAACAGACATCTTGCTTTAGGAGGGTTTTGTGAATAGTCTTTTAATAAGAGATGGCAGCAGCTGAGGTAGTTATTCTACAAGATTCACTTCATCTTCAAGCTGGACTGTGTACATTATGAGAAAAACAAAGCACTGAATTATCAAAAAAAAAAAATACAAGTGAAGTCATTCTAGGAAAAAGTAAATGGAGAACATAGCATGATTGAAAAGTGAGAGAGGGGATTATGAATGTCTGTTTTCACAGAAATCTGGATGTGAGAGATTGGGCTGACTCTAATAGATTCCCCCCACCCCTGTTTCCCCCCTTTCCATTCTGCTGCCTCTGATATGGAGATTTACACTGACCTCTGGGCTTTTACATCTTGCAATTTGCCAGCTCTTTGATAGAACACACATTCTCACTGGCCACTTAATTCCTGTCTGATTAGTATTAGATGACACCAGCAATCAGAGGGCCTTTGATTCACCAGGACAAAAGGGAGAATGGAAATGTACTTTTTTCACCCTGCCACAGCATTGCCATAGTTCCATGAGCTGGCTGTAATCCTGGTTTCCTTTTTTTTCCCTGTTCCTTAGTGTTGTTAGAAACCCAGCTTTAAGGCTAAATAAGAACAAGATAAGACAAGTTCTTTTGCTATTTGAATACCAAGGGAATAAATCTTTCTATCTCTCCCTAACTTCAGGTGTGGGAAGTAAAAAACCTTTTCTGTATTGACACTAAGTAGGATGGGTCCATTCTCCTGAAGCATTTTAAGTTCTAAAATGACAGACATTTAGTCACATATACCAGTAAGAAGTGTAAGGAGAAAATGTGACTATTTTCAGAAAGATGACACAAAAGAAGACACAGGAAACAGGAAACACACTGAGCATTAGATGCTGATGCCTCTAACAGCCTCCTTTATCAAACCACGTTTTAGTTTGGGTGAGGGGGTAGGAGTCTCAGCATTCAGCCTTCTGCAGAGCAATTTAGTTGAAAACCCACATGTATAGCAGACGCATGTAGTGAAACCACTGTTGATTAAAGTTGTGACTGGAAGATTCTGAAGAAGTTCCATTAATCATTAGTTCATCAATCTGGGGACAATTTTGTCTTTACCAGTGAAAGCACTTTAATACTGAATATTTAAATAATAAGGGTTAAAATAAAAAAGGAAATGGAATTTAGGAGTATTGAGAAATGCTGTCTTTGTTTCCTGTGTTAACCTTGTTTCCGCTAGGTGCTCCTGAAGCATCAGACACATATATGTATAGAGTGTATATACCCCTTTCCTGAGGATATCCCATGATGAAGAGTTGATGTTTAATCAGTTTTTGGAGTATTGCTTGCACCTTGTTTAACAAACAATGGTGTAACTGCATATTCAAACAGAAAAGCCATCTGAATCTCTTATTCAAAATATCACTGTGGATTGATTAATTTCAATATATATGGGGTTCATTAAAGCTTTTTTAAATATGAAATAGGCAACCTAAATATCTTGGGGTAGAGGGCTGAAACAACCGGGAAAATATGCAGTCACCATTAACACGGGAAGGTTTCTCCAGTAGAATAATCTTCAGTCATTTTGAAGCTACCAATGTTGGAGAATTTTAGGCAGATTTAGAACACTATCAAAATAAACTGTACTCATATTATGCTATTTAATCATACTCAAAATTTTTCTCACATTTGATCAAAGCTGTTGTCATCTTTGTAATTATTGAAATGAAGGATTCTATCTGATTTTTACAGGAGAGACTTAAGCAGAATAAATAGGTAGAAAGGAACTGACAGAAAGCACAAGATTTTGGCAGACTTCTACCTCAAAGTTTTTAGAACACTCTGGATTGGTATGGGACAAAACCAAGTCTCTCATCTCATAATCTAAGTGTACCTACCAAGAACGTGTCATTTTTATTTAAATTTCTGTTTTCATGAATTAACTTCTGCAACTAACCACAGTATGTGTGTATACGACTTGTATAAATCATCCGATCTAGAAAAGGTCTTGTCTAGCTGCAGACACGGTGCTTCAGCATGAACTATTTAGCAAATATCTATCTTTTAAAAGGAGCTACTGGGTCAGCTGTGACCCTGGCCAAACAGAGCTTGGGAAATTAAGGAATCATTATTTTTATCAAAACTACACTTGCGACTCCCATTGCAATTAGAGGTACTGGAGCATCTGCCTGCATATGTAGTGGTTTTGTCCAGCATGGGAGAAGAAATCCTTGGTGGTTTAGGGTAGCTGAAGAGAATAATATGGGAATAGTTGCTGGAACTCTTTAGTTATGAAGTGAGGAAAAAATTGTCAAGATCATAGCAATGGAAGTTACAAATAAAAAAGTATGTAACTCATTGAACACTTGAAATGGTGTGAATTATTTGCTGAGCTCTTCTGTTTTATGTAAACATGCATCCTCCATACGTGTCCTACAATCTCAGCTCTGCCCCTGTGGAATGCAGTGCATCTGTACATGACTGCCTGAAGAGTGTGTGGTCTCATGCCATAAATATTGCCTCACACTTTAAAGTTCACATGTTGGATTGCCTGGGAACAGAAAGGAAAGTTCCCCAAAATTATGTGAAAGGTCTTCTTGGAGCTTCTGCCTAAGTAACCAGACACATTATAATTATGAGCCTAGGACCTGGCTTTAAAATTCTTGATATCCATCTTTAATTGCAAGGAATGAGAACATGCCTTGACTAAAACCACTAAAATGCGGGGTGCTTTCTCCCTCATTTTCTGAATTTTAAAAGGGTAAACCATCCAGGACTTTGTTTTGCATTTTTATTTTAACTGGAAAGAATGTGAGCCCTGACCCTTTTTTTTCGGGGGTGGGGAGGAGGGGAGTCCACATTCTTCAGTAAAGAAGAAAGAAGATAAACTGGCAGATGGTGTTTGCTGCTATACTTCCCAAAGAGGCTGCTCATTTTGAATAACTCAGGAGTTTTATGCCCAGGTTGAGAAGTTCTATTTTGGGTGTCCATAACTTGACAGCTAGCATTGGTTTTTGAAAACTTTGCAAGGCAGGCATATTTTTCAAGTTTTCCTTCACTTCACTGAAGTGTTTTTTGGGAAGCTGACTGAACATTCCCTGGCAGGAACATTTCCACACACCCAGAGAAAATGGGAAGATTATTCAAGCTACCAAGCCTGCACTCTGACTTGCTGTGCTTGTGAAGCCGCTTGACAACTCCTTGTTGCAAGGAGAGGTAGAGGAGAGATCAGCTGCTCGGTAGAATAAGCTTCCAGCCCTGCAGTGACTTCAGGGTGAGGGATTACAGGGTCTGTAAGTGTAATCCACCTGCCTGAGTTCCCACTGTGGAACCAAATCAAATCTATAGTTAATCCATGTGGAGTAATCATTGTTGTAAAGCCATGGCCAGGTGGAAGGATTACAGATAGACTGAAAAAAGTTAAATTATTTTTAAGGTTACAATTGACTCCATAAATGAGTATTTAACATAGAAACGTGCCAACAGCGTGAATCTGTATTTTTTCATTCCCTTTCCCTGTTTGTAAACAGAGAGAAAACCTATTTTATCTTAGTTAATGGAATCCAAAAGAAGTATTAGCAAATTTATCTTAGAAATATTTTAAATTGATGAATAGAACTGCATGAATATGTATAACTGAGAGAAGAGCGTATGTTTTAAGTTGCTAACAGAGGATTAAGAAGATATGAGTTAAAGTACTAGGAAAAGGAAACACAGCTTAAATCACCTGTCTTGATTTTATTCATAGCAGACTGAGTGCTAAATTAAAATTATGCACAGCATTAGTGAGAGCAAAAAGTGGTTTTGTTTTTAAGATTATGGTAGTTTGTGAAAGGGATTCAGTAAGACAGCTCTGCATAATCAGGATCTAGTTGCAGTGACCCAGGAGACCACTTCCAGTTTTGTGCCCCTATAACTAATATTTAAAAGGCAGAACCATAATGGATTTTTTCAGCTACCCAGAAAAAAAATAACCACTTTGTACACTGAATGCCCTTGCTAAATCTGCTGAGATATGTGTAGGAAGGTATCTACTGACAGTTGAAGATCTTTAACCTGGCAGTGAATCATCCATCACTGAATGCTGAATATAATTAGCAAAGTCAGGATGGTTTTCTCAATGTCCTCTAAGTAGGTAAGACTCAGACATCTTGGATGTGATATACAATCCTCAGCTACTCCTCTGACATTGACTATGAACTCCTGGTCAAGACACGTGAAGTTCCTTGTGTTCTCTATGTGATAAGTAGGGGAGAGCGATTGTTCTGACATTTTTTGAACTGTTCATTTCTTATTATTGTGTTGCAATTAGAAGAATCTTGAAGAAAAACTGAGTGCTTGAAGCACTCTGGAGATCACACTGTGTGGCCAGTGGGAGGAATAGCAATATATAGTTAGACAACCGAGAAAAGACAGGTGATTCTGGTTTTTGTAATGTACTTATCTTGAGTGCAAAGATGAGGCAAACAGTCCAGCATACAAATAAGTCATTTTTTTACAGGTGAGAACAATATATTTAAAGTGTGTTTAGAGCATCAGTGTTCTTTTAACACAGAAGATTTAAATATTTTTTTAATATGACCTTATTGCTTTTTCATTTTGCAATTTGCAATTTCCCAGGAAAGTGTTCAAAAATATTTTGGAGTAACTTGAATTATTGTACTCAAAGTGAACATTTTGTCTTTTCATTTTTAATTTTTATAGATAAACATTTCAGTAGAGTTGAAAAACAAACTGCTTATCTATAAACAAAGAATATTTTACTTGAAATTAACAGTTGCCACAGTGATTTTAACCAGCTTAGAATTTTCTCAGAAATATATCCTGCTAGACAATATTTGACTGTTTCAGTTGTTATTAAATAGAATAAAACTGTTTTGATGAATGGTTGGACATGGGCAGAGAAAGGTTTTGATTTCACTCCAGTGACTCACGTACCACATAGCAAAGCAGTAGTTATGAAATCTGGTCTTCTGTGATGAGTTGCAGTCTGTATAAAAAGAAAACAGTCACTTGTGTTTTCTACCTTTCATGTTGTTTTTCTTCTCTTTAACAATTTCATATGAAATCATGTGATGAAAATATGAAACATTTTAGAACAGGTACTTGTAGCACACAGTGAAATATATAAAATAAATTAAATATTATTTAGAAAATACTAATTTGTATCCTGTTAACTATTTGTTGATTCATGAGTAGTTAATTTAATCATGGGCATAGTTTTAAAAGGAATTGAGCCTGAAGGTGTTGAAACTAGTTCATCTAGAAGCCAATTTTGTATACCATTCTTTCTGTGATCAACTGCTGTATGATTTTAAAAGTGCATATGGCAGAAACAACAATTGCCTCTTATGGAATCAGGTCCCTGCTGCCCTCCAGCTTGCCATACAGCTCCCCTACTCTCCAACACACTGGAGCATCCTCACCGAAAGAAATTCCTGAAGAGATCATTATGTGCTCTGAGGGTGTGGGGGTCGGACCAGATTCTCCATAGAAGCCTGGTTTGTGACATCATCCAGCATGTAGAAGCAAACAGATCCTGGCTGCCTGGAAACTTGTGGCACAACCCAGCTGCAGTGCTTTGCTTGTGTATGAGCCTAGGTGCAAAACACCTTCTCTCCAGCTCAAAACTCGAGACAGTCCTCCCACATGGTGCCACTGTGCTGAACCTCCCCCGTGAAAATTAAGTGGCTCCTAATATCATTCCTAGAGGGAAGGAGTGAGGCTGGGAGAAGCGGAGGACCTGCTTCCTATTGAGAACGGTGGTGGATTTCCCTATGCAGCATAGGGGTCACAGCCTCCAATGGGGAAAGCCAACGCAAGGAATCACTACTCTGGTTTTGTAGAGATAAGACCACTAAAATACCATGTGAGGGCCAGAGGTCTTCAGCTGGTAGCAATCATTACTGCTAAGCTGATGTTGAAGGAGAAGCAGCACTGATTTACACCACCTGAGGCCAAGGGACGGGCCAGGGTGGGGGCAGAGAGAACAGAAAGTACAAATGAGCTCATGGAAGACAAACATTTGTTTTCACTGATGTAGAACTACGTTTAATTTGCCAGCATGGATTGAGAGTAGTTATCAAGTTTATTTATAATGGTAAGGATAGAAATTCATCAAGGAGAGCTTTCCTCACGGTCTCTGTTTTATATCCATAGTAGAAATGAAAAATAACCAGTGGAAGTGAAATAGGTTCCTTTATGTGGCATTGGATGTTTTATGTTAGTGTGTAATGAAATAGCAGACACATAGGCATTACTTGTCTGGGTTAATGCTATCATATGCCATTTGTAAATTTATAACTTATTAATTATCAAACAACGAGCAGCAAGCTCATTAGCATCTGTCAATTAGCCTACATGAACCAAACAGCTCATCTGCTGATGCACTATTTGTTTCATGAAATTAGAAAACTGTGATCTAACTTTTGCTGAGATTCACCTAGCCTTTTCAGATTAACCATTACAGCTGGAGATGTTATACTTACCACTGCAGTATGATTGACAGTGACTTCTAGATGGATTTCTTATGGAGGCCTCCTTCAAGCTGAGCAGTATGCACTGCCCCAGGACCACCTCCCCAGGACCACCTCCCCAGACCTCAAGTGTCCCCATCCTGCAGTCCCAGCTGCCTATTGTAAATCCTTCAGAGCTATGACTATCTTGAACCTTTTATAGGGTATTGCTGCAGGGTTGCTTAGTTTGAGAGGAATCTTCAGGCAAATAACTCTGTGAATTAAGCAATTTCAGCACAATATTTGGAGTTTTTTGCTGGGAGGAGCAAGATGAATTTTGAAAACTAGAAGTTTTCATAGAAATTTGAGATCCTTTCTCAAGAGTATTTTTCCAGATGTATTTCTCATCAAGATAAGAGAAGCCAGTATGATTTTCAATGATGATACAGAAGGTGACTGTGATTACCCACCTAAATGTAGGACAGCTGGGAATGAGCTACACCTGCCTTAGCTGCAGGAGGGAAGCTGAACTCAGGTGTTCTGCATCTTATCTCAGTGCCTTAGCCTGGTCCCCATGGAGGACTTGGCAGGAGTTACTCCAGATCTTGAGCAAGTTGTTTTCAGAGATACTACAAAGGCTCTGAGAGATGTTTTGTTAATAATGGCAAATTCATCAAAAGCTGCTGAGCTCAATGTTGTGCAAGTAGCAGCTTCCCCAAGATCCTGGCTTTTCCTGCATTGGTGGGGTTGTTGCTCCTGCAAGGACTGTAAGTGATCTCTTTGTGTTTCTCCCCCTTGCTGAGGCTTGTTTGCTGTATTTAGCCTAGCTGTAAAGGAAGTTGTTGCACTCCAAATCATTACAGGAAAGATGATTTGAAATTAGGAAATGCCCTTACCTTTCCCGTTCTGGGATTTTTTGATAGCAATTAAGTAACTAGATGCCTCATGTTCATCATTTGCAAAAGGTACCTACCTTGTCTTAATGCAATAGTGTAAAATAAGTAAATTCTGAAATGTCAAAAATATTCTTGGGACAAGAAAAAAATGTATGAAATACATTCATCTGTTTAGGCTCTTTTGCGTTTTTCCTTCCATTTAATTATATATACATGTATATGCAAATTTCTATGGAAGAAGGACAATGGACTGAGGCTTTACCTATATATATCATCTTTTTCTCTTGGAATAGTAAATCAACTGAGATTATGCAAACATCGTAGGAAAATGGAACTAGTTTCTGAGGTGGTTAAGATGGTCTTAAAAGTAAAACCAGGTAGATTTGCCCTTAGAACAGTTTCAGTTCTTGGATATCAGCTGGATGTGACTTTTTGTTTTTATTTCTTGGTCTGTGGTTTTTTGTTTGTTTGCTAGGTTTGTTGGTTGGGGGTTGTTGGTTGGTTGGTTCAGGTTTTGGTGGGTTTGTTCTTTGGCTGTTTTTTTGGGGGGTTGGTTGTTTTGTTGGGGTTCTTTTTGTAAATGTTTAACAGAGGACCCTGTAACATATTTCAGGGGTAAAATGTAGCTGTATTAACCTGCTAAGATTTGATGTTCTGTTTAAATAACCTCCTCTTCAATCTACTTCTTACAATGATCTAGTATTTCTGTTTTCAGTAAGAGGAAAAATGTGCATCATGTATTTACACAATGTGACACCACACAACCTTCCAAAATTCTTTTGCAGTGCATTCTTATTGCTGTTTTTAAAACATGTTAAGGAAAAGGAGTATGTGCTTGCAGCTGTTACACTGCCACTATGCCTCTTGCATTCAAAACTTTGGGCTTGCACAAAACCAGGTAAACGTTAATGTGCTCTGTTGTGCATAATGTGCATATACAGAATGAGGGTATTCTACTGCATGTTTTGATACTAATGCCTTCCTTGCTCAGTCAGAAACTTTGTAGAATTTGAGTATCTTTAGTGTTTGAGCAGTTTCTCTTTTTTTTTTCTTTCTCTGATGCTCATGATTTTCATCTTGGAAGATGAATGTTCTGTATCTACTATGTTCAGTGGGGTTTGTTAATCTAGGATCCCAGATCTTCCCAAACATTAGTGAATTTATTTCCATATCATTTGGTTTCCTTCCACAGACAGGAAAAAAACACAGTGTTGTAACAGGTAAGTTAAAACTGCTATATCAAAATTAGTGGTTGAGGAGGAAGGGCAGCACTGGAGAAAAAACTCTCTGGACTTATTTACATATACAAAATACTTCATTAATATTTTTAGTAGTTATAGTTACACTGGGTTAGAGAACAATAAAGGAAAAGTACTGTGTTCTCTGTTGGTATATCTAATTATGTGGTATCAAGACACTTACATTGTACACTCTGCTGCCATACATTCATTCCAAAAGATCATGCTTGTAAAAGATCATGCTAAACATCTCTATATTTACTTTAGGACTGTTACTCTACATTTAATGCAAATTTTATATTAATATAGTTGCTTGTGATTTCCAGTGGTTTTTACCTCCAACCATGAGGTGTCTTTTCCATGGACTTAGATATTCTGCATCCTATTTAAAAATGCGTGTTTTCAGCTGCATAGTTTCTATTACTTGATCACTTTCTAATCCACATGCTTTTTTTTCTGTCTAATCCTTAGTTTTTGCCATAAGGCAAAATGCTGTCATAGATCATTTTACATGTCCCTCAGTATGTTTACATCATTTTCCAAACTGAAATCTTGCACTTTTATCAAGGTTATTTATATGTTCTACCTAAACGGATGAACACTGTGACATTGTGGCAACTGATGATGTTTAGCATCATTTGTTTAAGTTCTAGTAACAACTGGTGATGTTGGCATATTATTGATCGTGCTTACTGAAAATCATGTTTTACTGGTGTGAAGTGATTTGTCTCTCCAAAGTATGCCTTTGCTCCAGTTGATTGGTGTAAGCGTAGCATGTTTAGTGCAGTGATGCTCAGGAAATAAAAGATTTTGATGAAACTGGAAAGTGTGGGATTTATTCTGCTTAATCAGGCAGTCTGTATAACTGCACTAAGCTTATAATGTGGTTTTTCCCAACTGGCTAGATTAAAGCTAGTTCAGAAATGTTTGCATTGTAACATCTAGCTAGTTGGGTCTGTGTGTGCACATGGAGAGGAGCAGACACAGAGGAATAACCACTGCAGTTCAAAAAGTCTGAAGGAAAACGTGTGTTCCTGAAATTAGAATAATGCTATGCTTTCAGGATAAAATGTGTTCAGCTCTGGCACCTCATGTTCCTCCTTGGTGTTAGAAAGTGCTGACGTATCTCTGTATGGAATTGCTTTGAACTGAATTTAGGTTTAAAAAAACCGACAAAGTCCTGTCTCTTTTGTTCAGGCTATTTTTGTTTATATATTCCACAGTGTGATCCCAGAAATACTGTTTCAGTGTGAGAGAGGGTGGACTCACAGAATGCACGTGCAGGTGAACAATCTGCCTTGGGAAGCACGTGCAGCCAAGAAGGTAGTAACTTCATTGGTGGTCCAGGCAAATGTTCTGTGTTCATGGTTTATACCCTAAAGTAGATCCCTTGTAAACATGTGGATGCTGCTAAGTCTGAGGCACATTGTATTTTGGAAGTGATGATGTTTAAAGCAAGTACTTCAGCTAAGCCTAAGGAGCCCTTGGCCTGCATCAGTGACACTTTGGTTGGCTTTTGGTGTCTGATTTGGTGCAGGTGGGTGTGACAACCACTCACCCAACAGCAGCTTCCTCAAAGAGGACCAGAAGTTTGTATTATCCCAGTTTTTCTTTTTTGTGAATATTTGCTAGGATCCAAAGTGGAGTCCAAAGTCTGCACTGGTGAAGTTTTTGTTTAATGTTATTGCTCCAAAGGCAGGGTAAAGAGCCCAGTAAGGTGCTTTTCCCCTAACACTAGGTATCAAGTGAATCCTGATTCCTTCCCCTTCTACCCTGCTTGTGCCATCTACTATCACAGCTTGCTCTTTTAAAGAACTTATTCCTTACTGCTTGTCATTTTTACTGGAAGGTCACAGCTTTCAAATTAGACTAGCGTAAAAGTCTTTGCAATGAGAAATTTTATATTTCCCGTAACAAGTTCACACATTCAGAGCAGAAGCCTACCTCTCCATTTGGAGTTATTCTAGTAAGTGAAGATATGTGACATTGAATCTCCATCACATTACTTCCTGCTTTTGCCTTGTTTGACACTGATTTGGCATTTTGCTAGGCCAACGAAGCAAAATATTTTTAATTACTTTGATCTTATTTTGTTCATAGAGGTTTTGATTTTCCTGATGAGCTTTGAGGTTCTTCTCTGAATCTTTAAGTTTTATTCCAAACTGTATGGATATTTGGGGATATTTGCTGGATTACTTTTACTCTAGCATATGTATAGGGAATAACTGCACAAATCTAGGCTTCTGTGCTTTACAGCATATGTCATTGTCAGAACTGCTTTGTACTAGTATCTGTTTTCATTTTCACACTGAGGTAAGCATCTTTGGTGGAAAACACTTTATGTAGATGGATGGTGAGCTGCAAGCAAATTAGAAGGTGATATCTACTGGCTTCCTGAGAGTGAAATATGTTAGTGTAAAAATATTCTAAATTGGCCTTCCTGAAAGAACTTGCAGCTAGTACTTTTTTTAGTTCTTTTCAGCTTGTGTATAACACAGTAAGCTCTACTACATCACTGCTCTGTTTCTTCTCCTTTGCAAATACCCTTTTTATTGTTAGCAGGCTGTTCAGATGGTGCACAATCCCCTTTGGATTGTATTCAGCAGTACTAAATATCACAGCAGCATACTCTCTTGACTTTGATGTTAAAAAAGAAAATGTTTGTTCTAGCTTCTCCCCACCCCCCACCCCATTTATTTCTGCGGGTATTTTTCTCTAAGCATACCTCATACATTTTCCTACATGGAGCCTGCCAAGAACCAAAGCAGGTATTTCAGAGGTCAGCAGCTGGTTGGTTACAAAGATAGCGAGGTCTGAAGCAAGCTCCACTAAACATGTGCTGAAGGAAATGGCCTCTTGACAATGTGTGTGACAACACTGAGGAATGCATTTGCCCAGAAGGAAATTCTGCAGGGTACTGTGGTCAGGTGTCAAAGATGTTTACCAAGATAGAGTTTTGTTCTCTTGTGGGGGGCCAGGAGGGAGCCCCTCCATGTATTAACTTTCTCTCTTCCTTCTGACACAATTTCCCTAAAGTGACATATTCATTTACTGCAATAGTACTGATGAAAACCAGTCATGAGTTGGGTCACAGAGGCACCGGGATTTTACTGATACAGCATAAAATCAGTCCCAAAGGGTTTATTCATTAGGCAAGCATTTTTATCTATCTCATCTTCTCTTTTAGCTTTTGAGGACATTGTCTGACATCTTGTCAAACGTGCAGTCCTCTGAAGTTGTTTCCAGTCAGTCCTCTTTGAAATATTTATATTAGAGTTTCATCTGCAAACTCTATATGTAGGACAATTGAGCTTTAATATATATGTAACAGGATAACATCTCAATACAGTTTTAATAAGATAAGTCTTCACTCGGAACACGGATTGAAATGGGGTCATGAATTGGCACAGTGCTAATCCATTTGTAAAAGGAAAATGAGAAATGGTCTGTTTGTGAGATTCTCATAACACAAGTGAAGATTGTTATCCTACTCGACTCGTGTTGATGGGGGTTTGGGGAGGACATGTAATCTAGCAGCTGAATAAGGATGACCTTGGTCTGCAAAAAGGCACTTTTGTTAACAAATTTGTAAGTGCTCACAGTTTCCATTTTCATGCTTTCTCATTCCTATTCCATCCCTCTAAATTGATTAACGCTTTGTGTCGGGCAGACTGTGAATCTGTCTGCACTATATGTCTCAATCCTTCAGGTGAATCCTGCAAAGGACCTTTCCTCTCCCTGGCCACATGAAATTAGGCAGATAACCTGTCTGTTTCTCTGGACAGCATTATCAGCTGTCCTGGTGCTCTTGTAATTTAAAGGGGGGGGGTGGTGGTGGTGTTCTGTTGGTGATTTCTTTTATTAGTAGGGGTTTTGGTTGGTTGGTTTTTGTTCTCTCCATTATTAAACGTTACTGGTTTTTCTCTTACTGGCACATGAAAGTTGATGCTCGCTTGATTGAGGAGAGCTTCTTAAGAATTAAACTACTATTATATCACTGCTGAAATCAATAGTACTCTGTCAGCTTGCAGCACATGAAGGTCTGCCTCATGGTTTAAAAAAAGGCAGTGAGTAATTATTTCAAAATAACTCAGTTAACAGAGGTAGTTCTTTTATAAAAGGATTGTAGTGTTCTGAACTGACTACTGTGACACAGAATGGATACATTCATTTGAATGTTGTTAAATAATGGTCGCTAACACCATTTCTACCTGTAACTCACTCTCGCTGTTAAAACATCTTCATTTTTTATGAAATGCTCTCTACACACACTAATTTACAGCAAAACATCCCTTATTTTTAGCAATTATTAAGACAAAGGAGTATGTTTGTGACATTATTAAAGCATCATCAACCTACAAATTAGTTACCTTATCCGTTCTCTATCTGCATAATCCTCATACCCCCGTCTCCATGTTTACAAATCCAAATGAATATTATGCAGCCCAGATCTAATTAATTTTGGATTAGCCTTCCAGACACATGTAGTTCTGATCAAAACAATCTGTATTCTCTCTTTTCTGATTAGGCTGAAGCCTGACCCCTGGAGTATTCTGTTTGTCAGGGGATGTGCTGGAACATGAATATCAACAAGCAGGTTAATCCTTAGGCTGTCACTCTCTCTTGTATATGCAGTATCCTGTGTTTTGTTGCAAGAAACCTTGGGGATCTAGGTAATGCCAGACAGCAAATCAGTATTGTGTGGGTCTCAGGTGAGACTGATATCTGACTAGATGTTTAAGCAATCCAGCATGATATATAATGAAAATAATCCACTGAAAAAGCTTTTCAAAACCATCTGGCACTCTATCATGCTGCTCTTGAAGGGAAAGCCAACTTAAAGATATATTTGAAAGGAAAGCTGAGCTGCTGTAAATTTCTAAATTTCTAATGAGAAATTTAGATGATGGTGACTGGGTAATTTATTTGGTTTCATGCATCCTCCGATAGGGCAGATATCTGGGACTTCTGTTCAATGTTCATGGCACAATCAAGGCTAACATTTTAAAAATAGCTTCCCCCTGCCCCTTAAGTTAAGATGGGGTTTGCAATAGGACGCTTCAAGTCTCCAGTTAAAGACCTCAATCAATTATAGTGTTTTGAAGCTCCATAATTTGTCTTTTGTTGTAAGATAACTTTGTCACAAACATTTTGACAATAAATTCATGGTAGACCTTCTCCTTAGTGATGCTTTCTCACAGTTTAAATTAAATCTTAAGGACCAAATCCTGTAGTCTTCAGGGGGGTTGTTTACCCTACAGCAATTCAGAGGTTTGGCTGCATGTGACACTGCATATAGAGAGAGAGATCATAAGAGTTTGGCAGACTGGACCCTTAAGATGAAGCTCTTGCATTGGCAAAGCACATACACAAGACGCTTTACACTGCTTAAACTTTGACTTATGTTGTGCTTCCTCTATAGAAACCCACATATCTCCACACCTATAAGTGCTTTAGTAAGTAGTGTAGTTCAATAAAAGTAACACTGGAGAGGAAAACAGTTGGTGCTGGGGACCTGATGTCAATGTTTATTTATTTCACAGGGCTACTTCAGGCTAGCTGCAGCCTGATCCTGTGGCCTAATTGTCCTTTTGCAGTTAATTGCATTAGATGTGGTACTGAAATGGACCTTCTGGTTGACTTGATCTAGAATGGATCCAATTTGTGTGTTTTGAGTCTTCTGCAAAATGTGAATCAAAATTCAGGAACTGCGGAAGACTAACAGATTTGGTTTAAAGGTGTACTCCTAAGTCAACTAAAATACTAGGGCAGATAGAGGTGGCTATAGCTGTAAAGCTAACTGCTTACAAGACTGAATATTAATCAGCTCTGTTGTGAGCAAAGTAGAATATTTTCTATGATTATTTTTTCTACAATATCTGGACTCCCCATAAAGGGTACCTACTCTTATATATAATGGCATAATGTCCAATCACATAAATGAAACATGGACTAACAGAAACCACTTGGAATTCTGTTTTAAGCACTAAGGTGGTATCTGTCCTCCAGGCCTTACCTCAGTGAACTGCAACCCTTGACTACTTTCATACTGTGTTAGCAATCTGAGGATAAATCCTGCCTTTGGCACCATGTTTGAGCAAGACATTTTTGGAGTGTTGGGGGGAGGATCCTCCATTTGGCTGAGGAAGCCACTGGTATTTCTAAAGCCTTCAATTTTTCCTATGGGCAGGAATATGCTGCAACACAATAAACTTCCAAGGCAATAATGAATGTCCAAAGCTTAAAGTTCCTGTTGGTGGATTGAGCATCTTGACTTTGATAATTTCTTGTGTGGTTTCCAGTCTGATCTTCACTCAAACAGGAGTACAGTGACTCTTCTGTAATTAAGGCTTTCCATGCAATAAGAAAAAGATATTGCTTCTTGTGTGCAAACCTCTATGTGACATCTGTTCATTTGAATTTATGATTTAGAATTTGAAGACAACTGAGCTACTTGGTGGCTTAAGGCCTGGGTTTGAGGTACTACAGCTGCCCACTGGCATAGCTTAAGCTCTGAGGCTGAAGCAGAGAGCTGAGCTTGTCTTTGCTTATTCCATCATCTGGGCTTTCCTGGGAAGATAAAGTACATTTTTTCCTTTCTACGTGAAGGTGAAAGTTTAACAAATTTTCTGATAAAGGCAAGGCAGTTTACTTGTCTTCCCTGAAAAAGTAACCTTTGTATTTCATGTTAAGATTAAATTTGTCTATCTTCAATTTCTGTCATTGGTCTTGCTATATACCTCTTTGTGAGATTGAACCCCTGTGCCTTACTATTGTTCCCCTTCTGGGTATTGGTAGCAGCATGCACTGATTGAGTCACCTTTTTAGCCTTCTTTTCAATAAACTGCATGGATTGAGTTCCTTGATCCTTACCTTATAAAGCTTATTTTCTAGGATCTCATTTCTTGTATAGCTGTATTGTTCTTGAACCGCAGCTGTCAACACTGTATGCAGTGCTTTTGTAAAGACCTGATAGTGTTGTGCAGAGGCAAGATGATGTCCTTGCTTATCTGTGCTTTTCTAGATATAGAAGGGATGAATTAGCTTTTCTTATCCAGTCTTTGTGCTTTAAAGTAGGCTCACACATGTTCTGGTTGAACAACATTATTTTTGGTGAAGAGGGTTACTTTGGAGATATCTTTGGGTTGGTTTGGGGGGAGGCGGCTAGGTTGTTTGGGGTTTGGTGGTGGGTTTTTTTTTTTGTTCATTTGTTTTGGGGTTTTTTTGGAGGGTTGGGGTTTGTTTGTTTAAAAAAAAAAAAAAAACCCAAAAAACAGAAACCACAAAACAAAAACCTTCAATGCTTCCCTCTCCCCATACTTACACTCAATACAGTCATTTAGGATTGATAGCTCTTTACATTGCATAGAGGATTGATTCATTGATTCTTCAAACAAGAAGTTCCCCTGCTTCTAGTTACCTCAAAGTTTCTCAATTGTTATCTTTTCGGTGCCTGGTTACCACACTATTGTTTTGTGTTTTACAAAGCACTTGAGGTAAAGGAAGCAAAATACTAACCGAGGAATATAATGTCAGAAATACATACATATAAAATTAAACAAATGAAAAAATAAAACCAACTGAGCATTATTAATCTGGACTGATTTTAAAATTTCATAGTAAAGAGTAATTTTTCACTGTCTACTGTTTTCAGCAGTAGAAACTAAATCCTTAGCAACAAATCAGAACGTTTCTAGCACAGGAGAGAAATCAGTCAGGATGGGTAATATCTCAAGCCTCTCTTTCACTGGAGTTTTGAAGGTGCCTAGGAAAACAATAGTAATTGAAAAGTGAAGATATTATGCATGAAAATGTTCCGTAAATGTGATCATGTATTTACTATTAGCATAAGGTCATCTGCCAACATAGGTGGTCTGCTAAGAACTTTCTTTGGAAGGCTGTTATTCCAAACAGAAACTCAATTTCTTTCTTTTTTTCCCTAGAACAGTTTGTAACCATAGGGTAGGATAGAATAGGTAGAGGATGAATATTTTTGCATTTGAATGGCGATAAAATCTTATTGGGTTTTCCCATCAAACTAGAGTCATTATCACTCAGCCATGCTCCCTCCGAGCACAGAGCTCATTCACTTTGACTTAAGGTCACCCAGTGGGTCACAGCTACTGACATGAGCTTCTTACCAGATCATGGAGACAGTCAGTGTCAGTGATTAAATGGCTTTTCCCCTTTCTATGCCCCGAGGTACCAACCTTCTAGATCAATGTCAGGTTTTATACCATTTTCCCAGTTACACAGAATTTACCATGACAAGGCAGCCTTATTTATGTATCACTGAAAATGCTATTGAGCTGCCTTCTCCTTTGTGCTTCTCTTTAATGAGTTATTCTCCAAGGCTGTAGACTAACTGATTAAGCTGGTGTTACAGATACCTTTGATTGAAGATATCTCAGTACATGTGTTGAGTGAGACACTGCAGGTCTTTCTCTCTGTATTTCAGTCAAGCTTAGCTTTTGTTAAATACACAAAAGCACCTGGTAGCTGCAATGCTCTGCAATTATGAAAAAATCATATACCTTTTCTAAGAGTAAATTTACAGGAGCTGCAGGCTGCAGTATGCTTTGGCAAATATATGCAAATCTGCATCTATTCGTATGCTGCCAGAAATGATTAAGGAACAGAGATGCCCAAATACCTTGAGGGGAAAAATTTGGCTCTAAGGCCCAGCGGCTGCACATACTTAAGCATGGGCTTAATTCTGTATGTGTGATCAGCATTACTGTGAGTTTAATAGATGTGGTGTTAGCATACATAGAAGTGAAAGCATGAGTAATTCTTGCAGAGAGAGAGAGAGGTTTATGTGTGAACCTCAGCGTAAATTGAACAAACCTTTTAATACACAAAAGAATGTGACCCTCAAATCTGTCAGATGGTGGAGCTGGGTTTGGATTTTCTGCTTTTGAGTGGACTCTGGAATCAGTGTTTGAATAGGAGAAGCTGGAAAGGAGGGGAAATGAGGCTGCAAAAGCAATATAAAGATCAAAAGGTGCCAAAATTAAATTGAAGCTGATCTCTACTGTGTTCATTTTTTATTTTGCCTGTGCTGTTGCCTGATGAGTTATCATTGGATGGAGCAGTTGAAAGTATTTTTTGGGACTGTAGCAGTGTTTGGGACTGTATTGTGTTGTCCCTCACTCTCCCCTAAAGTGACATGGCTGAAATACTTATAAATTTATAAGTAGCAATTTCCCATGATTTTGTATGAAAAGCAAGGTCTGCAGATATTTGAATTAACGTGATTATATTTGGATTTTTCAGTGTTCAGACTCTTTGTGGTCTTTAAGAAAAGCTTTCAAAGAGCCAGACCCATCGTGCTAGACACCATATGGTTAGTTTAGTGTGTGACTGTCAGTTCCTCACTAAAAAACTATGAAATGCATCTTTCACCCCACTAAACTGACTGTCTTAATACAGCCTTCTACTTGAAGCTTGAATTTTCAGCAGCAAACTAACAAAAGCCTGAAAGAAATTAATGAGAGGAATTAAGTATAAACTAGCAAATATGCACAAAGGACAGAACTGGAAGAAAAAAAAAAAACAGCAGAAATTAAAGCTATGACAACTCCTCTTTTAGTTTGAAAAAACAACCCATGGAAAAGATTAATTACACTGTTAAGTACTGCAACTTCTAGTAGCTAAAAAACCCAGAAGGCTCAATTCATCTTTGTGTTTTGTCTTTAGAAGTGAGTGTCAAGTGATGATGCAAGATCTGAAACACTGCTGATGGATGGGATTGAGTCCTATGTCTGAATGATTATGACTGTAAATCTGTGCTGTTCTATTGACCTTGGTGTAACATCAGTTTATGGCAGCTGAGAATTTGGCCCCTTGTTAAAGTTATATAATCTTTCTAAAGAGAACAATCAGCATTACTCTGTGTAAGGTATTGAAGAAAAATCTGAAATGTAGACAGGGAGGTGAACTCAGTCTCTTGTATACAGAACATAAGGGTAAACTAATGTATCATGATGGGAAGGAACATGTGCTGCTTCATGTACAAAAGAAAGTCTCAATCCCAGTGTTTATTTTGTATATCACAAAATACGTATTTAACCAATCTTTTGACAAAGGCTAATAGCAGAATTTACCTCAGGGGGTTATACTTTCTACAGGAATGCACGTAACTCCAGGTCAAATACCATGTGAGTCAGGGGAACCCTGGGTGGTGGTGATGGGCACTGTCTAGCTTTACTGCTGAATGGGGTTGAAGACTTTGACTTCAGAAAGAAGGACTTCTGACCAGCAGCCCCAGACGTGTTACAGGGACTGATCAGTCACAATTTAGTCATAATCAAAGACAACAACAAGAATGTAGTTTTAATAGGATCATAAAAGCTATTTTTTCCTGAATAACAGAAGAGCTTATTTTTGTGGAATCCTGATGTCTCAGGTCATGGAGAGAGTAAACTGTAACACCAAGAAGTGGTACAATACAGTAAAAGACAACTCTCTTCTTAGTAGGTTTGCTTGAGATTGTAGTTTATGGTACCTGCTTTCCCGTAGGCATTTCATAGGAGCTTGAAAGTTTGATACCAATATCTTTTACTGGAAATTTATGAAAAGTCAGCAGAAGCTTGCTTACTTAGATTGAATCCAGGCCTTAAACAGAAGTGTTGTTCTTTGGATGCAGCCTCAAAATGAATAAGGGTCATGTGATGGGTGAATGAGCACCACTCTAGGGCTTGTGTACCTCTGTCTTCAGATCAGGCCACCACACTGCAGCAAAAAAGGAGTGTCATGAGCTGCAGCACTGTGTTCTATCTGTAAGAAAACTGAAACATTTGCCCCAGGTGTATTCCTGCATTCAAGGAGCAGGAAATAAAGCTAGGATGCCCTGAAAAGCAGGGAGAGGGGGAGGTCAAGATACTTAAACCCTCTGTTCTCCTTCCGCTTCTGTATATGACAGAACAGAGCATACAAGGAATAGAATTTTGTTGAAGTGATTGTCTTTTCTGCAATGGCTACCAAGTCTGTCCAGCCATTTGGAGCAGGAGTGAGGACTCTGCCTTCCTTTCTGCCTTTGCCATGCAGTGCAGTTTCAATGAGGCAGGATGCAGAGAAGACGATAACCCGAGAGGAATCACAGTGGTGAAGAATGTCCAAAGTGGACCTAGATGGTTCCTGGGAGAAGACTTCTTTCATATCCTTACATAAAATGTAAACGTAAATAACTTTTCTTTTAATATTATAGCGAGTTCAACTGACAGTTCCCCACAGGGTCATTTTGAGCAGTCCTGTGAGAATATAGCTTGTTCTTGCTGTCTAACAAAAATGTCCTAATCCCTGATGTATCTCTGTCATTGCAATCATAATAAAAAGTGCTGGGATTGCAGAAGGCTTACAGCTGCTGCCATCTCATGAACAACTTTGCTAAGTGTTCATTTGAAGCAGTTTATCACTACACCAGAGGATGTTCCTCCTCCCCTGCAATGCTGCATTGCTATCACAATGTTCTACAAAGACTGTTTCTCTCCCCTTCTTCTGAACTGCACAAGGACATTAGCATGAAAACGAGGACTTTGTTTCTTAAGTGTTCATCCATTCCTCCAGCTTATCCTCCCACCTGAAGTCCTCATCTGTGGCATCAATGAGTTGCAGTGGAAATTGGTTTGATGAGGCTGTTTAAGTGCAATCCACTTCCATATTATATGCAATAATCTCTCTATAATTATAGACCTCCCTTTGTTATTATGACATCTTTTAACACTTTTGAAGTTCCCTCAGTCTCATAATTCAGCTTCATTGACCAGAAGACAAAGAAATCCACCAGCTGCAGAGTTAAAATCATGATGCTGTTGGCTTTAATCATTAAAATATAAATTAGCTTTTGTACTCACTACTTTCCACACAGCTTTTTCTTGCGGGTTTCTCTCATCCTCTGCTCACAACTGCCACCTGCTTCTTCTGGTGGCCTGCATGCACCAGGGAGGAGATTCCTTCCCAGTGTTTGTCAAGAACAAGGGTGCAGGGACTAACAGCAAGAAATCATAGTAAAGAGAAGTGGGTGTGAGCAAGTACAAATGAGTAGGTCAAAGAGTGAGGACATCTCTGACAAAGAATACTTCTTTAGTACAACAGTTTTTAGCAGGGGCATCCCTTTAGGTAAGAAGTAAGAGGAGCTTTTTTGGAGCACTTCTGAAGTTTTTAGCCAAAATTGGACACATGGCACGAGCCACTCAAGTGCTATATTTCCTTGCTGGAAGGTCAGTAATATGCTTGACAGTCCCTTGTGTCAAAATCTCTTGTATGTTACTGCAGCTAGTTTTGGTTATCATGTGGCAATGGCTTAGATGATGTACAGATATCCAGACTGATGGATGTATATTTCTTTGGTGACTACTAAACACATGTTATTTCTAGGTGAAAATTGTCTCTCTTTCTAACACAGCAAAATGCATAAATATACATTATTTGGTCACAGTTATTGTTGCCTAAGATCCTATATCAAGAATAGATTTTTCTACTTACAGCTGCATTTCCATCCCAGCAAAGAACAATTTTGGAGGTAAGGATACATACCTTTTAATGAGGTGGAATATTTCAAACATCAGGATTTGGTACATGGCTCTTAAAGCTCATGACTCTACACAGTAAACTCTACTGAAATCCATGGGAATAATGTTGTTTAGTATCTGAGCACCTCTGAATACATAAATACACCAGATGGGAAATCCCAAGCAAAAAGGTCTATGGTCACACAAAGGTGCAACTGGTGCTGAAGTATGTGACAAGTCCCATTGATTCAGTGTGATTCCTCAAATGCTTAAAATTAAGCATTTGCTTATGTATGTACAGCTGCTAGTTCAGGGTTTAAAGCTTTACTCCCGACAGTTTTGACAATAGGAGGAAACAAATGTATTCATTGTTCAGCTATGCAAAACAGAGAGGAAAAGTCAGGGACTCGGGGCAATTGACACCTCTAAAAATGAAGAACAATGTGTGGAAGAGCTCTAGCTAAAGACAGCGCTTTACTGAGCCGTGAGAAAGGCTGAACTCATGGCAAAATCATGCAGTGTATTCAACTTAATTGTATCCCTTATGGAGTCCCTAAATGATGTGCAAAGGGATGATCTTAATTAAGAAAGGCTCAACCTGTTGGCTAAAAGCTTAGAAAATTGCTGTTCTTTCTTATCATCTGAGCTACCTTCCACTTTTCCTAAATGTATGAGACAAAATTTAAAGCTTAAATCAAGGAAAGTTATTCTGTGTCTGGATTTTGTGTATTCGTGATTTTTCCTCAAACATTGAACATGATACAGTTTGGTTCATGGCCAAGTCTTAAAACAAAGCTTTTCTTATTATTAAAAACAAACACAAAAAAACCCACAAAGGATAAAAAAGTCTATCTTCTATGATATTGTCCAGGCTATGTGAATTAGACATGTGAAGTTATGGCTACATTGAAAACAGATTTTTGCTCAAATAAATTCTGAGGAAACAATTTTGCACTCTGCCAGAACTCTAAAAATACTTCTCCTAATTTTGACAATACTAAGAAAATCTTGGTTTGTTTTACCATGAAGAAAAACTGGCAATACGTAATGTGCGTTGTCTTACAAAGATATCCAGAACTCTATTCACCTTTAATTTCAGTAAGTACGGAGTTGGAAAAGGACAACAGAAATAAGCTACAGGAGATGTGCTTGGGTATTTGAGCATAACCCAAGTAAGGAAGACTCAGTGTGGTTTATTGTATCTTGAATACTGTAAAGCCAAGCACATATGATTTCAAAGGAAACCAGAGTAGTGTCCCCAGTACAACAGGAACATCGTGTGAAGTGGCATGACCACCTGTGCCTGGCAGCAAAGCAGTCAAACTTTGTGCCAAAGGCAAGAGAAAAATCCAAGGAGTAGTTGAAGGGAGAACACCCCTGGGCAAAGGCATGGCATAGTTGCAGCGCTGCACTTCTGAAGAGCTGAGTTCTGACCCCCCAACCCCTTGCCCTGGCCTTACTGGTAGGCAGTGCCCCAGCCACTGTTGTCAGCCTGGCATTACGGCTGTCAGCTGGTTACTTCATTAAGCAGCAGTGGTTTGCTGCAAAGACATCTCTTGTCTTACTAAGTCACCTGCGTGAGAGGTACCTTTCACTGATGAGAAGGTTCAGCTCAGTTCTTATGCAGTGGGAAGCCTTTGTTTATGGTACTTGCTGCAAACAAAGTTTTAAGGCCCTGCAGTATGTTTTTTTTTTTAAAGGGGAATGTGATGCAGTTTTATGGGAGGGAGGGTTTGCAAGAAATCATGGGAAACCTCAATCCAGGCTCTGCATCCCCCTGACCAGAAGTGCTTTCTTTGCAGAAATCACATAAAGTTTTGGAAGCTTTTTAGGGCCACCAGAGGGTATGACATGGCATAGTGTGCTACATTCAGTAGATGCCTAGCTGAGCAAGGCCTCCTTCCCCTCTCATATAAATGGTGAACAAAGGCTACCTTGGTGGTGGTGCCTCAGTTCTATTGCCAAATATTTTCTTCTTCTTCACTGGATGTTGGAGCACGGGGACCAGGCTGTTGGGAAGTGCCCTTTGTGCAAGTGGAAAGTTAAGTAATCGGTCATAAGGAGGAGAAGGTCCTAGTAGTACTTGCACATAAAGAACTGAGGAGACCTGATGTGAAAGAGGGATAGCCACAGAGGAAGTGTGTGTTTGCGAGAGTGAGCAGGCCGTTATGGAACAGGAGAAACCTAATCTAGAAGTCTTAAGGTGACTGAGCTATGTGAAAATATAATTTGTATTCGTAGTCTCTCGTGGAAAAATAATATGAGGAAGGAAGAAAAAAAAGATAATTACAAATACGGAGATATGCAAAGCCACTTCTTTTTAAAGCATAAGTGAAACCACTTACGGGATTACTGTTGTGCGTTTTCAGTAAGGCGGTTTTTGTTGTCATTTTTCACTGGACCATGTAAGAAGATGGGTGTCATGGTTAACCCCAGCTGGTAGCTCATAACCCACCCTTCCCACTCCCTGGGTGAGATGGGGCAGAGAATTGAAAGAATGTAAAACCCATGGGTTGGGATAAGAACAATTTAATGACTAAAACAAATAACAGTGTAAAACTAACAATGACAAGGGAAATAGCAAGAGGAAAGAATACAAAACTAAAAAGAAGAAAGAAAATAAACAGCAGTGATGCACAATAAAATTGCTCAACATCCACTGACCAAAACCCAGCCTGACCAAAGCAGTGATTGGTCCGTTCCAGGTAACTCCCCCCAGTTTATATACTGGGCATGATGTGCTGTGGTATGGAATACTCCTTTGGCCAGTTTGGGTCAGGTGTCCTGTCTCTGCTTCCTCCCTGCTGCTTGTGCCCCTCCTCACTGGCAGAGCATGAGAGACTGACAAGTCCTTGATCAGGGTAAGTGCTATGTTAGCAACAACTAAACCATCAGTGTGTTATCAGCATTGTTCTCAGACCAAAGCCAAAACACAGCACTACACCAGCTACTAGGAGAAAAATTAACTCTATCCCAACTGAAACTAGGACATCAGGGCATCTAATTTGGTATAGTCAATAATGTACAGTGGGAGCTGACCCAGGCCTTTGTTTAAATAACTGGGATAACTGCAGTGGAGTGGGACTGATTTAAAGAGGACAAAGCCCTCCGGAGTAGAAGCCGATATGAGAGCATTTTCCTATTCAAGGTCAAAAATAGGTACCTGTAAAGACTGTGCCTTCATTTCTATCTATTGGAAAAGATTCTTTTGAGCTTTTAGACAGATCTTTTCTACAACAATCACTCCTTTGCACGCTTTCCAGTTTTGCTAGGTTTCCTTACCACTTCATGGTATTACTTACCATAAGAGGAAGTTTCTCAGCCTTACCCTCCCACACATCCCTCTTAAATGCTGGGGTGAAATAAATATACCTTTATAAACAGCTGTTTGTAAGGGTTGCTTTTGAGTGCAGCACTGAGAAAAGATACCAGGTTGGTTGATTCAGTGCATGACACTTTCATTTGTATGTGGAACAGGTACAGCAGGGTTAGTAACGGGAAGAAATAAAATCTCAAACATGTTTGTGTTAGAGGGTAGTTCACAGAGTCACAAAATTGTGGAGGCAGGAAAGAACCTCTGGAGATGTCTAAACCCAACCCTTACTCAAAATAGGGTCAGCTGCAGCAGGTTGCTCAGGCCATGCTTAGTCAGGTTTCAAGTATTTCGAAGGACGGAGATTTCATAGCCCTTTTGAGCAACCTATGACAGTGTCTAGTCACTCTCAAAAACACCCTGAAAAACCAAACCAACAAAACCCCAAACACCAAAAAGCAATTCCAAACAAAAGTAACCCCACAGGTTTTAATTACACTGAAATGATTTCTTGTATTTCAACTTGTGCCCATTGTTGTCTCCTAAAGTTTCACTGGGCTTCACTGAAAAGGACCTAGCTACATTTTATTTGCTTCTGTCAGACATGTATACACACTGATAAGGTCCCCCTGAGTCTTTTCAGAGTTTAATGGTCCCAGCTGCCTCGGCCTCTCCTTGTGCCTTAATTATCTTCACAGCCATTTGCTGGACTCAATCCAGTAAGTCCATTTCATTTCCACTTTCCATTATGCTTAGCGATCCTCCCCAGGAATTGAAATTTTGGGTCTGGAGCTTAAAGTAATTCTGCCATTGCTAGCCCTGGTGTTATTCCTATTATTTATCACACCACCCTCTCAAGGGAGTTAGTGCCATACAGCTAACCACTATCTTGGCTTCATAATGAGAAATATTCTTCTGCAAAAGCGATACACCTGTTTAGCCCTACATGGAGGATGGTTTTCCTTTCTGTCTTAAGGCATTGCAGGTATAGTTTCACACAGTAGGATGCTGGAATACTTCCCAGTAACATCTATAAAAGATTGAATTGCGAAGACTGCAGTTGTGACTTTGTTAGAAACAAGTGGGAATGGATTTGACCATTTCCAAGGATTTAATTGATGTTTGATCAGGTGTTAGATAGGTGTGGAGTCCTATGCTCCAGGCCTCTTTCGTGTTGATGTTTTAAATAAATACTCTTAAAACAAAAATAAAAAAAACAAAAGAAAAAACCCAAACAAAGCACCAAAAAAATCAAATTGAAGACAAAATGCAGTGAACTTGAATACAAGTTTGTGTATTTTAGTTAAAGTTACTTTTGCTTCACACTATTCTTTCATTTTAATTGTTAATTTTTCTTTGTCCTTTAAACAGTTTATTTGTCTGGATGTGTCAAATAAGAGGGATGCCGCATGCTGCCAGGTGGGAGAGATTGACAGCTACTTGAGTGAAATGTAGTATTCTTATACTGCATATATTGTGAATAAATTAGGTGTCACTGAGTTTTATGCTCTTTGTGTTTAACAAGAGCTACATAGTGCAAATGGGGAAGTCTTCAAAAACTGGCAAATAAGTAGGGTATTATTATCTGAAAATACCAGGGTATGTTTTACTTTCAAAGCTTAACTTTAACGGTTTTCAGCATAATATTAAATTGCTGGTTATGTGGGATGTTTGATAACTTCACAACTAGCAAGCACAATTCAGTGAATAACGAGAAGTTGGTGAATCACTCGTTTCTATGTTTAGTCAGTTCTCCATATTACAATGAGGATGCAACAGAGCAAATGAAACATTGGCTGCAGGTGGGTGAATATACTTCTCTGAATATAACGTTGATGCCTACATATAAAGGGAGGTTCCTGTCTTAGTCAAAGTATTAAAATGCTCTCACTTGGTTCTAATCGGTTTTGACAAGTTTTATAAGCCCATTCTCTTCCACAGAGGGGGGATTTCAAAGAACAGACAACCAGCCTTCTGAATTTTGAAAGGAAATATCAAGTGGGTGTGTTTGTTGTGTGTGAATGTATGATTTATACCTCAGATCTGAACCCATATGTATAGGCATTGGTATGATGGAGAGAATTTTCAAAGTGCCCTTTTTTTTGTCTTTTTAGTAAGAAATTCATTTACCACTCTGCACTTCCTCCAGCTTCTGTAGTATGGTGATTTATGTGAAAGGATTGTTAGTTTGATTTAGAGTGAAGACAGGCACTGAAGTACCTGCACTTTATGACAGATATTTCCTGTTATCTTTGAGAAGATCACCAGAGTAACACGTTTCCATACTCTCCTAGATCTGTTAGAACCTGCCTCATGGCTCTCAAGCAAGGTCTCAGGCTCCAATTCCCTTTTGTGTTCTGCCTTCCGGGCCATGCGGGAGGGAAAATTAGGTACAAGAGGGAGCAGGTGCTACAGGACCCAGCAGTAAATGAGCTATAAACTTGGGGACAACAATGTAGGTAGAAGCAATTAATTTTATAGTGAAGTACACTATTCCTTCCGCTAATCACAGCTGCTCAGGTCTCACTGTGAAGAAGAAAGGAGGAATGATAGGCAGATATTTGTAATGCAATGAAAAAAACCTCACCTAATTTACAATTTAAAGGGTCTTGTGTTGAAAGCTGAGGCCATGTAAATATCAGCTTTAGGGGAACATTAACTTTTCCTCCTTGGAAAATGTATGTTAATAGAGGACTTGGGGACTGGCTCTGGATGTGTATGTCAGCCTAATGCTACATCAAACCCATGTCCTTTTTTCTTCAACTCTTTGAGCTTGTGACTTAATTATGATAAAATAAGAATTCCCACTATTTATTTCAGCAAGTTTTATGTACATAATACGTAATTGTTAAAACAGTGATGAGAAAAAGTAGGTTATGGATCATAATTTTCTCTGTTACACTGGTTAAATAGGGACCAGTTCTGCTATACTTGATTCATTACAGTAGCAGAGAGATGAAGTGTTTCTTCACTTACAGGACTAATAGAAGTCATATCTACTTACATGACCATAACACCTGAAAAGCCCACTTTCAGATTACAGTCAGTAATTACAGACACTTCTGGTCACACAGTCAGTGCTGTGTCCTCACCAGTGCTTACCTCAGTTGTCTGAAGCAGGGCTGGAAACAAAGGACGCACTTTGAAAGAGCTCCCTTACAGCAGTAAAAAATTCACTCTTGTAATGTATAAGCAGTGGTGAAATGTATATTGTTTGGAGTATCTAGACCAAGTCTGGGTGACCCATGGGAGAACAGGGGAAGGAGAATGACTTCAAATTCGATCGTAAGTTTATGGACTGTGAGCAGAAACTGCTGTATGAAATGGTATGTCCTGTATTTAGAAGAGGGGGGATTACAAGGGGATCATTTTCAGTCCTTTAGGCTCTTAAAAATCAGTGGAAGCTGGAGACCTCTGTAATGAGGGAGCATTTCACCCAAGAGCAAGTGAGAGAGGAATGAGGTCATTCAGAGTCATGGGGCTAACAAATAGGCCACGAGATGAAATTCCAAATTATTATGAAAAGCAAGTACACATTTGCAATGACTGTGTTTATGTGGAAATCCCTTGCCTTAGTTTGAATATTTCTCTTGGAACCATTTGACCCTCAGAGGGAGTCTTCAAGAAATAAGTTTGGAAGAAATATACACATTTGGCCTGCTAAAGCTACTTGAATCAGATGTATGGATTTGTCACTCCCCTTTCTTATATAAAGTCCGTGCTCAGCTGCCCACGAGGGTTTGCTAGCCAGGCTGAGGAGACCAGTTATTCTGAGCTATGTTTCCTGCCTTGTTTGTTCTCCGGGAGATCTGATGCTTTGGCCTCTGTTAGCTGTTGTGTTCAAAGTTGTGAAGTGCTGGGATAAGTACAGGAGGCTTGAACTGTCTAGTGGCTGTTCAGTGAATGAATTTGAACCTGAGTGGCAGCTGAAAGAAAAACGGCTAATGTCTCCAGATTCCCACAAGGGAGAAGATATTGAAGTTTAATGGCTAAATACTCAATAACTTTGTAGATCAAAATCAAGAGGGGAAAAAACATAAAATTAATAATTTTAAACTTTGGTGGAAAATAGAGTGGCCCAACAGAGTGGTTGTTTGTTGGTTTTTCTTTTTCTAGCTAGTAAAATAGAGTAAGGTTTTCTACCAAAGGTGAGGTACCAGTTTCAGCCCAACAATAGCCCCATTGTTACCAAACAAGAAGCAGCAATATAATAATCAGAAAATCTGAAATTAATAAATATGAATTAAAATGGGGTTTTTAGTCTTTATTCTCTTTCTCCATTTTGCATATAGCTAGGTTTTTTTTCTCTCACATCTGTAGTGTACTCCACTCTCTTCAAGGATCTTGCTGTACCTAACCTACCTCAAGGAAGTTATTGTCTAATTACAAAGGCTTATGTAGAGTATAGAACTCAGTTACAGATTTCTCATTGTTCTTCAATAGTCATATATTTTTAGCCCAGTCTAATGGGAAAATAACTGATGTAACTTCCACAAGTGACCCAACTGACTCAGCATTAGCCAGTGAAGTATTTCAAAATCATAAATGAGATTTAAACACTAGATTATTTGATGTCCTGGAAAATGATGATACTTATTTTCTTGCCTTCTACTATCCAAATCTTTTTGACTGCATTTGGGCCATGTCCCTGAACATGAAAGCTATAAAGATACTATTTTCAAACAGCTTTCTATTTATCTTTGAATTCCAGAAAGGGTAGCGTTCCAATAACTGACATTGGACAGAACAGTATCATTACCCAAGGTGATGGGTGACATAGCAGCTGCTGTGACTTGTCTAATTAACAGGCATTTTTCCTTCTCATATATTTTGTGTCCGGTCTGTTTTGCTTACACCTTAAGGATTTAGCATGACCAAATAGTCAGCTTGGAAAATCCGTCCCTACATGCATGCAAAATGGAGAGGTACATAAGACTTCTCAGAACTGAATGCAGCAGCAGCAGCATGCATAAGGAGTATGTCACAGTCACTGCCAAATCTTTCCTTTATACCTTGAGTTTCTTATTCCAAGTATATACAGTTGTGCATATCTGCATGCTCATTTTTCAAGCTCTATCTTCTACATTGCTGACTTCTACTGTTATCTGAATGACACTTTCAATGTGGGTTATTCCCCTTCTCTGCACAAGAGAAGTACTCCAAGGGCTGTCATACAAGTGGCTACCCAGACAGTCATGACTCTGCTCTTGGAGGCCCACACCTCTTTACTAAGAAGGATGAGGCAGTAGCCAAGGCCATAGTAGTGATTTGTATAGCCTGCCATCTGCTTCCACCTCCTTCCCTCTTTCATATATAGTAATAATAAATTATTGCTACCTATGTTGGGCATTACCCTCAGTTATTAAAGTAATGAAATTTGACTAGAGATAAGGTGTGTATTGTGACTTAGACTTCACTCCCGTTTTAATGCGATAAGATTTCAAGCCTGACAAGTCGGGCCCATAGATATGTCTTAGTCTGGTGCTTATTTTGCACATATGCAGGAGGGTTCTTCTGGCAGCTGTGTGCTCTGTGCAAACTGAGCAGCTTTCGCTTACTCAGACAAGAACCACCCAGTTAGTCTGAGACAGTTGAGCCCCGGCATTTTAATAGATCTGTGTACTTTTAGCCCTCATCACGTTGTTATACCCAGGAGAAGGCAATTTTAATTTTCATATTGAATAGTAATGCTCTAAACTAAACATATTGCTTTGAATCAAAGCAGCCCAAACTTGAAAGCATTCATAAAGTAGAAACAGGTGTAGTCAGCTGTTTAAATACTTCGCAAGTTGTTTGACACATTGCCACAGTAGTCTGATTCACATTTGAAAGTTAGGCATTTGCATAAGCGGAGTGAGATCATAAATCATTTTGGACAGCGTGTTATTATTTTGTTAGTTCCTGTGGATTGATGGAAACAAGTAGCTGCAACAAAGCAATGCAACCTGCTTCATGTATACATGTTTATGATCATTAAAGCAAAGAAAGTAAGAGAAAATAATTTTTCATAGGCAAGGATAATAAAAATCAGATGAGTTTTTTTTCTCCAACTATGTTATTTTTGTGCTTCCTGTTGGTAAACTTGGAGTTGCTGAGTTGAAGTGGCTCAAATGATTATTTAAATAAAAAGTCAATAGGGCACCTTAATACAGCATAAAAGAAAGCTCAGGCATTGTGTTTTCAGAAGTGTATTCCAGATGCTACAGAGCACTTGGAATCATGCACTATCTGGATTTTCTTGTTGTCTTTTGAATAACTGTTACATGCCATGACCTATGATCTTTGTTTCCTAGAAGTACGCACTACTCCATGTTTTATGACATGCTGCAAAATGGATGAAAATATTAATCTTAAAATAAAAAAGATAATTTAACAGAGGAAGAAGGGAGAGAGCCAAGCATTATGTTATAGTTTTTTTGATGAATGTTCTATATTTCATCCTTATGCACTTGAGCCAAGAGAGTAACTCATCTCTTTGCATAAACATATGGTGGCTTTGTTTTTTAGGCAGATTTGTGACAGTAGTGAGTGAGTGACTTTCCAGGCTCTGACAGTTGTCATATTCATGGGTAGTAGTACTGCCAACGAGCATACATATTAACACAGTTATTCAAATTCCATGTAACACCAGAGTACTGGATTCATAAACTGGTTCTCCTAAAAAGTTGAGTGCTATTACTTTTTTTTTGCTATGGGGGGTTCTGTTCATTTGTTTGGGGCTTTTTGCTTGTTGTTTTTACAGTTTTTGAAAGTCTTTATTTTGGAGCCAACATGTACAATAGAAACTGATTGCCTTTGATCCAAAATAGTCAAAGATACCAGATTTCAACAACTGCGGTCTTTTTCTGGGGAATAGATCTGCTTGTGTTGTTTAACGATGGGGGCTGACTTGCATATTTTCTCAATAAATATGAGAGACCATGAAATGGAAAGCAAAATGAACAACATGCCTGTCTTTTGCTTGACAAAGTCCATCTGACAGATCCACTTTTGTCTCCTGATAGGTAGAGTAGGAAACAAAGAGAGAACAGTGAGGAAAACAAACTTGAATAACAAGTTAAAATGATAAAGATTTTATGGAGGAGGAAGAACCTAGGTAAGGGACCAAAAAGCCTACAGTCTGCTGTGCTGAGAAACCTTTATTCAAACATATAAAAGGAAAGAGGAATATTTTTATTAGACAATTACTGTTTTACAGCCTATAAACCAGGATCAGGCAATTGAGATCAGCTATAAAGAAAGCCAACCCTCCATTTCTTGAAAACACTCTAAAATTTTCAAGAAGGAACATATCAGGATCAAAACAACAGCTTCATCATGCTGAAAAGGAAGAGGGGAAAGGACATCCAGATAAGAATAGACTTTGTCTTCTGCTCACTTGCCCACTTGCATGTTGTCCGTGCTGATAGCCACCATCCATACAGTTGCAGCATGCTCAAACTTGATTACTCTCAGACTTGTTAGTTAGATTTCAAAACACAAAATTTTCCAGGAGAGAGATGAGTAAAACACAAACTCTACAGTTAACTTGACTGTTAACTGTTTAGAAGTTAACTGTTATATGTCTTAACTGTTTATAAGTGTTACTTCCTGAAATTCTGATGCTGTCTACCCCATATCCTACTTTTTCCACAGGAATTGGAAATTGAATGATGGGACAGAATTCTCTGTTTCCAATCTCTGTGAGTCAAAGCTTATATAAATACAAATAGTAACCTTAAATGCTTTCTCCCAATTTACTTTTGCAACCTAAGAACCCCGAAAGGTCTAACTGAACTGATATTCAGAAGATTTTTCTATCAGTTTATGACATTTCTGGAACCAGACCCAAATCAAATCTGTGTAGTAACTAATAAGCTATATATTTCTATATGATATAAACATCATTGAACATATAACTTAGCAAGTTAGCAGGAAGGGTAAATTCAATAGATAGCAAAAGGTGACAACTGGTTCTGTTTCAATCTTCCAGATCATTTTGTTCCCAATACATTGATATTATTAAAACCCAAAGCTGCCAATGAACCTGACCAAAGAAAGTGAATTTAAAAAGAGATCAGATTTTGTTATATTAATACATAAATGCTGACTCAAAATAAGAAGGAGCAGACAATGGCAAACATTTTATTTCTGGATGTTCTTATAGAAACTATTCAAGCTCTTGATGTATTTACTAATACATCAAGTATTAGTAAACTGCTAATAACTAATCTTAGAGAGAAGGTACAGTATGGAAAAAAAACCCTCCAAAAATATAATTTTTATTTTTGGTACAACAAACCGCTTAGACACATACTACATATTATAATTTGGTTAGCAATGCATTAAGGCACCTACTTTCGTTCTCTCAACAGTACTACTTAAATATTAATTCAACAAGCTGTTGATCAATCTTGCTTGATCCGGTAAAACACTCAAGAATGTGCAAAGTAATACGGTACACTTCTGGTGTCACCTGAACTCTGTTGCTTAATCTGGTATGCTTAATCTCATTTGTTCCAGGCCACTCTTATGCATAAATTTACTCCGTTGGCATCAGGGGATGGATTTGCTTTTGTGTGCAGCCTTTGCCCTAAACTATGGAGTTAAATGATCACAAAGAATCACAAATGAATGAGGAATAGCAGCAGAAGTGATGAAGTTTTCATCTCTGGTAAAATTAGAACTGATGCAATGAATAACAGTACTTCAGGCAACAGCTAAACTGGGTAAAACCCCACATTCAGGGTGACATGAGATCAGCTGTGCAGTTTGTAGTTTTCATCTTAATACTGCCTTTTATATACCTGTATGGAGGATGATCAAGCCACAGGGCAAACGGAAGGCATACTCTTGTTTTAGAAGAAGATTTTTCACTCTTGAAAAGATGTGGGTTTGGTATATTGTCCAGTTTTCTCGTGAGGAGATTGGGTTGAATGCAGGGACATGCACTAAATTACTGGAATAGAGTGCTTTCAATAGCACTGGGTACCTCCAAATTTTACTGTCACTAAACAAAGGTAAGTTTGCTGAATGCAAATTATTTTCATCAAATCAGGATGTTTCAGAGACCAAAAGCTTAAATAGGATCAAAAAAGGATTAGGCAAACTTACAAAGGAGTCATGAATTATTAAACACAATGGTTCACCAGTTCATTGACTGAAGTCCCTAATCTGTTGTTCAATAAGATAAGGAACACTGTACATTTGTTTTGATTCTTCAGTATTTCCCTTAAGTACCCATTGTTAATCATCCTGAGAGAGAAGATATTTGGCTCTGTGTTGGATCTCTTGGCCTGACTGTATAACTGATACACTATGATGTCTTCACCATCAAACCTGGTAAACGTCTGCAAAGGGAAAGCAATTTATTGTCACCGCACATGTGATTGTTGAGAAATAGTTTGCTAGGGGTAAGATGATTGAGAAATCTCCTAGAAGCAGCCAGAGAAGACATGCTGCAAAGAGCCATGGTTTAGGACATGGCCCTCTGTTCTTGTTGTTCTTATTCAGAGCATTTTACTGAAATATGCATCTTCTAGTTTTCACTTTCACAGTAGTCCCAGTTACCCAAATTAGATCACTGCTCTAATAAAGTTATTCCTCCACAGAGGATTTCTGAAAGGGGTAATGTGTGCCAACCCATTTTTTCTCTGAAGGAAGCTGCCCTGTACTTGCTTATAAGCAAATATAATCCTTGTTTTAATTGATGACTTCCCAAACAATTAAGCAAAACAAAGATTCAGAAACAAAATAAAAGTCTGGTTTAGATGTTTCAGATTTTGGCTGGACAGAACACAACTGGGATCAGTAGCAAGATACTGATGCTTCTCAGAAATAGAGAGCACACCTGTAAAAGACAAATTTCAATAAACCAGTGGTTGAATGTATGATTGGCTGTACAATGAATTTAAATCTAAATGTTGTTAGATCAACACCTAACTGAAATTGTCCTGTCCTGTTACAAGATGTCTTCTACCAATTTCATATCTAAAAAGACAGCTGGTATAGCAGTGATAGAAATTATATATAATTTGAGACACCCAAATTTGAAAATATCCTAAAAATACAAACCAGGATTATTTGTAATAATTGTCTTCATTTGGCCCATAAGCCATAATTCTAAACAATGGCCATCTAGGCACACTAGTGACACGCTGAATTTTTGCTAACAAATCTTTATAAGAAGCTCTGGATTACCTCTCTCACTCTCTCTGGAGTACGTATTTTGTAGTTCAGCTACTGTATTGTTTCTCATATAAATGGAGGCTACTACGTTTCAGCATGTGATGGCATCTTGCCTTAAATGAGGCAAAGTAACCAGCTCTGCACCTCAAGGTACATCTTATTCTTTGTGCTGCTTCAGTGTTCTCAATTAAAACCAGCCATCAGGCAGGTGATGAGCATGAGGAGTAACGGTGGTTTGAGGGGGTTGGGCACTCTCTGCTGGGAGTTTAGGCACTTAGGAACCTGATTGGAAAAATAGCTTTTTAAACAACTTAGATTTGATTGGGTGACTGTTGGACCCCTATTAAGGACTGTCTTTCTAGTGCAAAAGTTATCCCCAGTGCTTTGAGGGACAGAGCGGGAGAAGGTGAGTCTCTCTAAATCAACTCACATAATCATCTCTAGTTTGTGGGCAGAGTTTTCACTGTTCCTTTGAGAAGTTCAATTATGTGAAGATTACAGAAGTAGCTGTAGGAGATGTTCTCAAGTACCTTTGGTATTAATTCAAAGAGAAATGAGTGAAAAAATAATTTGAAGTCTGACATTAATCTTTGAATTTATGGAAGAGCAATTGTTAGAGAATTCCCTACTGGTTTATTTTCCCAGTTCGATTCAGAAGAGTGTTATTCAGCACAGAGCTAGCTTTCTGTTCTGTATAGCTGGCATAAAATAGTGCTGTCAAGAGTCAATTTGGATCAGTAATTATTTTTCTCCTGCATCTTCCAGTATGTTTTTAAAGGGGACAGAGCAGGCTGAAAAGCTGATCATGGAAAGAGAACTATTCTACCAAGTTTGATTAACATCAGTTGGTTGATGGGTCAAAGCCAGAATTTAATACAATGAAGTTTAGTTGAGTCTGTTTATAACTTTTTTTATTTTTTTATTTATTTTTTTTTTTATTTAAAAGCCTGGGAATCTTAAATCCCACCTGTGTATACTCAAAGCCTTATGAATGAAGCTGGGTTTACAACTATATTCAGTTCAAGATCATCAGATTTTGTCTGTGTGGCCTCATCTCATCAGAATTATCCTATTTTAGCTTACTGTGTCTGTGACAATAGCATTCAGATCTAGCACCTACAAATCTGACCCAAGACTAAACTATATCCTTAGGCAATCTTTGATTGTGAACATTAAATCTTTTTAAACTGCAAATGATATTTCCTTCATTAATTTCTAGAATTCCCCAAGTTATGAATGACACAAAGCCAAATGTTCAATATTGAAAATGCCCAGTAGATTTGTATTTTAATTTCTCTAAGCTCTTTATCATTGTTCAGAGGTAGTATATGTGATTTACAGACACTTGAAAATCCCATGAAATTTTGAAATTATCAGCATATTGGGAATCACTCTTCCACAATTTACATGAAAGGCAAGGTGAACAATTTGCAAAGACAAGGCTGAAACAAATGTATACTGTACTCTGACCAAGAGGAGCAGTAACAACTCGAGATAATATGACAAACGTATTTGTCTCTGATTTTCCAGCTTAGATGAAGTCTATATGTATGAGCTGGGACCAAAAGGTCCCTTTAGTTCAGCTGTTCTTAATGTTATGCAGTTGCCATACCATGGTGCACAGCAATGGGGAAAAACAGGTTTCCTTTTCCAATTATAAAATACTAGGTAAAAGAGCAAACACAAATCCTGGCTAGGACACAAGGCTTAATACTGCATGCCTTGTTCTTAAACCCTTATTCACAACAAGGGTTCCCATCAGAACCAAGATCTCTTTGAAGACTTGGAAAATTTCCTTTTAGGTTTGATGAAAAACAGAGCTTTGCATGAGTTATTTTCACAAGAAGAGTATAGGGCACAAGTCAAATTATTAAACTCCCTTGGGGATGCTCAGACAATTGCATTGCTGGATTGACTGGGTGTCCTGAAGCGTACATGAAGAGCTCAGGCTGTGTTTGCTGATGGCACTATCTTGTCCCCATGGAGTTTTTGACTTTTCCATCTGTAGGGCAAGTGAAGGGGAGAACGCATTAATAAATCTCAGTATATTTGCTACTTGACATTTTGGCATAAAAATTTGAGCAGAAATGAAGAGGTATTGCTACCTTTGCCTTAGCAAAATTTTTGAACTTAACCTAGTTCATATAGAGGAAGCAAAAGCAGGTAGTGTGGTAGCCTTTTTGGACTTTCTCTGGGCTCAGGACTTTCTTGGCATATTAAAGGATGCACAAGATCACTGCTTCATGTCCATGTGAGTAAATAAAAACAAAGGCTGCACTCTGTCTTCAGGATACTGTGCCTTAAAATTTTCCATTTACTTTTGGGAAGAAACAGGTTTTAAGTATTCCTTCTTTGGAATGCACAGTATGCTTACCGTGTTTTCTGTTAGAAGGCATTTCACTAGGAGTACAGGTGTTTTTTAATAACGTTTAAGGGATGCTCCAGCATTATGACAACAAATACAAGGAATCTAAATAAAAGCTTTTGCCACATTTCTGAAAGAAGGGATCTATCCTGGAGTCTTGAGGAAAGTTTGGAAGTCCCTTTCCGTGGTTTCAGTGGGGGCAGATGGGTCTGGTTTGCTTTTTACCTAAGGCTTTGATCAGTTATATACCAGTAACTAGCAATATCTGTACAGCCCTTATTTTTTTTATTTAATGGTAAAATGACACAGACTGGCTTCTGATGTACTTGTGTTAAGGAAAATGTTATTTGATAAATAGTCCTACTGAACTGGGAGGGAGGAAGTAGATTAAATATTGGGGTTTGGAATCTGACCATAAATAAATGTTGACTTTTTTATTGTTTTAAATTTCTTATCTCTGAAGTTTCCTGGGGTAGATTCAACATGTCCAAAATTAAGATCATTGCTCCTTAGTGTAAATTCAAAGAAAAATTAATTCTGTCTGAATTTATTTCCCACAACTTTAATGCTTTCAAGATGGTGTGCTCCATCTCACTCTGAGCTTCACCAAAGCCAGTGGAATCAGGCCAGTGGTAAATATTGTCTACAATTCCAAGAAGGAAACTTCCTTTACAGAAGATGACTATTGCAGTTTTTAATTTAAGCTGTAGCTTTTTAAGACAAAGATTTAGAGAGTCAAAGGCACATCTGGGAATATTTTATAAGCTGGAGTATTTTCCCAATGAAAATGTAAAGCTTGTCTTGTGTTATGTCCAAAATTTCATCTTAATTAGCATTTGCATTCCCTATAAGCAGCTATATTTTATGTTTGTTTTGACATCAGAGACATACTGTTAATTAAATGTCAGGAAAAGCAAAGGTGGTTGAGAAAAAGAATGACATAAAATATGTACATATGAAAATATGTATATGTATGTGTGTGCGTGTGAAGCTAAGTAGTTTCTTTTGCTCTCAGAGTCAGCATTGAGCTCATCATTGAGCTTTTTTGCTTCCTAAAACACATTGGGAAAAATTACCTTGGGAGTTTAATGGAAAGGTAAATGAACTGAACAGAATGTTTTTGTACTCTTTCTTTAGTAACCATCTCCTTCAATTTTCATTCTGAAGATGAACTCTAATCATTCTTCTCTTTGTAGTAGAAGGTTTACTGGGATGTCTTAGGGCTTGTTTCATTTGGGGATGTTTTCCCTATTGTTTTTATTTTATTATTATTAGCTTCAGTTATCCTTAATCTAGCTGTCAGAAACACTGATATATGGACAAGATGCAGTAGCTGTGACTTGAGCTCTTGTTCTGTCTTGAGATACAGTTATCCGAAGTTCACACATAAAACATTCAATTTTGTAAGCCTTAACTAAATTTGAGTTAAAAGTCTGAAATGGGAGTAATCATTAACTTTTTTGATTATTTATTGAATACGGGTTATAATAATGATAAGATGTGATACGGTAATACGGTAGTCAGTTCTGCAAATGTTTATCATATACTTAGTTATCTACTTACTTCCTTGTATAAAATGCTCATTGTGAACTGAATCGTACGTGGAAATTGTAACTGTTAGTCCTGAAAGAGATTTTAAGTCCCTCCTCTTGTCCCATACAGGGACTACTGAATATAGCAAGGATCATGAGGATGGAGCCAAGCTCATTTGCTAGGTACTGGGCCAGACGACAATCAGTCCGCTGGAGTTTCTCATGCTTTTTCATGTATGACTTCTTGTTTATCTTTACACTGCCAATGATATTGGCCCAAGTTATGTTCTAGCATGTGAACAGTATAATTTTCCATGTACTCTGCCATTATACAGTCCTCTGACAGCAAATCTACTCCACCACCCCATGCATACACAGAGTTATACTTGTTTTCTTATACCAGCTCTCTGAGTAAAGGAAGTAATACTCCCTGGTGGAGAGGGAAAACAGTATTCTGCTTGTCCCACTAAGTTATCGTCTCTTGAGCTAGTTGATACTCTGCACATTTACTTTATGACATTAATCAGTGAATTTGATTGATGCACATAGTTTGAAGGTAGGAAAAAAATCCCACTGGAGCATCAAACTATAGTCTTTTGTAAAAGGTTGTTCTGCCTCTGTCTATATCCTGAAAAGACAGACAGTCAAGTCACAGCAGTGTATCAGATAATATGAGATTTAGAATGCAAAAATCACAACAGATATCTTATTCAGCACCAGATAAAATCTGAGTGAAAAACTGAATTTAAGAATAGAGTCTTGTTCCGAGCCCTTCTGCGGACTGTTTCTAGATACCTGAGGAGCTGCTTCCCTCTACAGGACCGTGCCTGACCATGACAGCTATGGAATAATAGAAATACCAGCTGTATAAATGGAAACTAACAGGCAGCAGGAACAGTGCTTTCTCACAGATGGTTTGAGCCATGCTGTTTACTCCTGGAATGTATAAGGGATACAATCAGTTCAGCTGGAACACAAAATGGTTTCCTTTAATTGACTTAACTTTCCCTTAAGTAAATAAGCTTCACTGAGGAGGGGAGAAATGCATAACGTAGGTACTGTATGTCAACTGCTTTTACAAATGTTTTTAAGCAATGCTATTGTCATCATGTAAAAAACTTAAATTACCTATCAGGAGATTTGGCAGCAGAATCTATACATTTTCCAGTGAGAAAGCAGGTATGTGTCATGTGCATTCTG
This sequence comes from Nestor notabilis, assembly GCF_000696875.1. Lineage (NCBI taxonomy): Eukaryota > Metazoa > Chordata > Aves > Psittaciformes > Psittacidae > Nestor > Nestor notabilis. Next base: position 38,549 of record NW_009935298.1, on the reverse strand, counting down.
CTTGCTGTAACTCTGACAGCATCTTGCACATTTTGTGGATGCGTGTAGAGTAAGACACCAATGAGATGGGTTGTGCCACCTTGATGCTGCCAGGCTGCTTGTGGACTTTATGACTTGTCTGACCTCCAGCTCCTTGTCTTTTAACTCATTTTAGGTGAAACCTCGCTGAGAGGGAAATGATGTCTGTCTTACGTTTACATGATGTTCATCACAACAAAATGCTTATTTAAATTACAACCCCTGGGTTGTACATAAAGAGTATATAGATAATCTTTTTTTCTTTGTATTTTGGGAGAACCTTATGCGTAATATGTGATTTATATTTGTCTTTTGTAATTCTCTTGTATTCTTTAGATGCCTGTCATAGACTAAGTCACTACTATCACCTATGTATAAAAATGTGTGATACTCCTTTGAGGAACCAATCTGTAACTTTCATAACTCTTACCCTTAAAGAAAATTTGCTCAGCTGTTCACACTCTGTTCCTTGTTTGTAGGTGGAATTGAAATGTTAGAGTGTTGTTTCTCGTATTAAGCACAGGGTATGAAGTACTTTTAGGAATAAATAGCATCCTGACTTAAAAAATGGGGATAATCACTATATGGTGTCTAAAGAAAGCTTTTCTGTCTGTAAACTTCATAGTCCTTTGCCATACAATAATGAAAGCTTTAAAAGAGTTAGGTGTAGAAAATAACTTCGGATTAAATGATTGATAGTTGAATTTGCTTAGTTTAAATTGATAATTTAATAAATAGCAGAGCACTCTTTTGAGAAAGGCAAAGTTTAGCGGGCTCAATGGTCCAAAGTTTAAATTAATATTTGGTTTTCTAATGTTGGGTGGACCCAGAATATCTGTAATTACCCCAGTGTTATGATCTACATGGCATTGCAGATATATGAGAAGGCTTTTATCTCCAAAATCTTGTTATATGAAAAGATAAAGTAAGAGTTGCCAAAGGCTAACTCAGCTAGAACCTATATGTTAAAATAGGTAAGAAAAGGCTTTCAAGCTATACAAATAAATAAATAAATAAATTGGTCTAATTTCATGCTGCAGTTACAGCATGACTTGACTTCCCCTATTCCCCAGAACTAAAGGAGGTAATCAGTTTAGGCAAGATGAACAATCTCTGTCCCAGGAGTGTGAAACAATTGGAAAAGGAAGGTGTAATCCTGGTAGCAAGGACTATGGTAAGACAGCCAGCCAGATATATTTGCAAAATATCAAATATAAAACCTATATTTAAAACTGGGGAGAAAAATGATCCATGTATCTATATGCATCTGTAGTATTGAGGGATTAAAGGCAAAAAAATTGAAGGAACAACTAAACATATTGAAATACAAAGAAAACATCTTTCATTACAGCACAAGTTTAATGTGCAGATCAAACCAGATCATTCATTCTTATAAATTCATATGGATACTGTATATATTCTTTGGCTAATATAGTGCATTAGATGAACATTCATAAAATTCAGTTATGAAAATTATGAAAAGATTTAAAAAGCATTTCTAAGAGTAGGATTGTAAAACAAATTGTAATGTAAATACATCATAAACAGATGATATAATGACATGCATTGTTGAAAGGTGGATTACAGTGCAGATGAGAGGTGAAACTCTGGCTTAATTTCAGAATTAATCTTGTTTGCTCTTTTAACAGAAGCTATTGTTGCTGTATATAGCTTTATTTGCTTTAAATCCAGGAGGAAAAAAAAACCTCTTTAGGTGAAAGATCAATGGACAAACAGGAATGGACATAAACTGTCCATAATTATATATTGACCAAAAACTGGAAGAGCAATGAATATATCCAATATCCTCCAGTAGAATTAACAAGACAAAACCAACATATTACTGCTAAAATAAATGCCTGCATCAATAGTCACCTAGCCTTGATGATCTTTTAATCTTTACATAGTAATGGGTGGTAATGGAGTACAATGTTTTGGGTTTTTTAAAATATGGATAGACTGAAATAAGAATTTAAACTGCATGCAACAAAAGCAGCACAGGGCCACGGTCCAGATAGCAAGGATACAGGAAAATGCCAACTAGTCAACTTTCAACACTGCCTCTGTCCTGTGTAATGAATCTGGGTGGTATGCTGTTAAGGGAGAAAATAAAGTATGTAATTACAGACCATATGACAATGCAAATATTATCAGTAAACACTGCAAAGGACAAGTGTAATTCAAATACTTTGCTTTTAGTTTTAATGCTGTAGTAGTAGGTTTGGGTTGGGTTTTTTATGTGTGTGTATCAATTCCTATTTACATTAAGACAGAACATGAAGCATGTGTTTTGATCAAATTCTAAATAATAACTACAAGTTGAAAGTATTAATTCTAGGCTTATGCAGTTTTACAATTACTTTTACAATTTTTTTCTTCCCCAACCCAGAAAATATTAGCTTTCTGATTAAAAACTCACCAAGCAACTTTGCAAGCATCTCCTAATCTGCCCATATTAAATTTCCAAGAAACAGAAAGTCTGGTACAGCTGCTAGTAGCACTTTAAAACTGTTGAAATCTCTTTGAGTAGCATAGAAAGATTTTGGTCCACAGCAAATATGCCATCGGTGTAAAAGTTATAGCTCCCATTAAAGGCCAAACTGGCAGTAAAAGTTTTTAGATCCTTAAGAAGGATGTTGAAAACACCTAATTCTGTATGAAGAAATAAACACCCTGTTTTTGTGTTATAGATGTTGAAGAACAACTAGGCAAGAAATGCTTTGCAAAGAAAGGATTAACATTACTTTCTGTAACAGCCTAGTGTAGATTTCCATGATTACGCAGCCAGTCACTAGCAGAAACTATGCTGCAACACTACCATCTTCAGTGTATCTCAAATAGGATAAATAATCAGTAAGTACTTGTACCCCATTAAGTCACCAAAAATAAATTAGAGGAAATATGAGCTTCAGAAATCATAAACACAATGTATCTATCATGTTTTCTCATTCACATGGTAATACTTATTACAGGGTTGGAGTTTCTTTTTTCAATCCTGCTTTCATAAAAATTCCTACAAACATTGAAAGTATTTGGAGCTTATAGCCAGCACTTGTCCTATCAGATTTCCAAACTGTCACTTAACCACGCTGCTTTCACTTGGACTCATAATCTCCACTGATAGTAACTCCCCAGAAGATCTCTTGTAATTGAAAACAGAAAATTGCACCTTTCAGTTAAAAAGTTTGAATTTATGTTATTTTCTTGTTGGAAAACTAGCAAAACAAATGAATCTCTGAAGGGAGCTCTTTACACATGATGGAAATAACTGAAATCAGACTATGGGTACTACTGAAACAGAGAAATGTTCTTTATTTGATACAACTTCACAAAATCATCAGCTTCTCAGTAGCTTTCTGAGGGACATAATTTTGTGTTAAAGTCTCTACAATGGTGACAAAGTTCGGTGTCCCTTATTGGTTTCCCTGGTGTCCCTGGGGGTTTTACATCATAAAAATTAATTTAACAATGCCTCCTCTGATTTGCCCCAGATTACTTTCGAGCTTGGCAACTTTTCTAATTAAAATGTTTCAAAAAGAAAAAACAAAAGTGCATCCCTGGATTTTACAGTTTTAATCCCAACATGGGTCCATTATCCTAGACCAAAAGAAAACATATGGTTCCTATCAGAAGTGATCTTCCTAAAGATAAGATGGAAAATGCTTTGCTCTATCTAATGAAATTGTATAGGATAATCTGTATGAGACACATTTTCTGGGACAGGCCCTTTAATTTTCATTTTCACCTTGAATGGTCTTAACTAATATAAGCAACTATCCTCTGTGTATCTATCAGTGAACAGTCTTGCTGGTTGTGTAAGTATATAGATGTCCAATTTCCGTGCACAATCAGGCATTCTTGTATATGTAGGCACATCCTAGTATAGGCCACCTTTGTTTTCAGGGCTTCCTTACTTACCTCCCCAGATACAAATTTTGTCTAGGACAACGTATTTCTGGGTATCCACCCAAAAGTGGTTCATGAGTGTTCTCTCTGAATATATCTTTTATCTACTTCCTTAACCTATCAACAAAACTAGTTGTGGTTTGAAGGTCCCAAGACCAGATATGTTGAAGAAAGAAGATAAAGTTTTAAAAGGAATTAAAGGTGCAGTAATTTCATATAGGCTGGGAATGTCTTAGGAAGGTAGATTTTCCACAGGATGTGCTTCCATGGGAATTTTATTTTTATTAAAGCTGGCTCATGGATCTCAGATCCCATGTGTAGTTTGTCAACTCTTAAACTGTGTGAGGACCCAAGATGTGCTATTCTGTGATGATACAACCTAGAATGCTGGAAATATTCCTCTTTAGAAAAAACCTTCAAAATTGTATATATAATTTAAAAGGTGGAGCTGGGATGGGAGACACAATTGCTTTAACTGTTGGCACTGGAGGGGGGAAGAAAAAAGGGTATTCAGTTACCATGATGACAAGCTTGAAGATAACACAGTCATGTGAGAAAACCAGAACTGGCTTTATTTCCCACTATTTTTCTGGTCTTTTCCCATGCCTCCCCCTCAATGCAGATTAAGGTTAATTAAAATACTTTCAAATTTGTCTTGGACTTCCTGGCTGATTGAACTGGTTACTAAACACATTGTGAGCTTCGGCCAAAGCTTATCCCATCACTGAGTCATCTTAAGGTTCCTCTGTTGTATGGTATGTTTCAAACTGTGGGCTGACACTGCATCCTTTCTCTTAATAAGGATGCAAATAAAGCTTCTGTCCTATCTCCCGACCTATTTAATGAAGTTCATTACTATAATATGCACCACTGTCATCTTTAGTTTCCCTGCATCCTTAGCACAGCTTGACAAAACTGCCTGATGGATGCTAAAAGCAATCTGGAGACACTGAGTCATGTAAGCCTTATAACAAGAGGAATTTAGGTTACAAAGAGAAAAGCTTAATGACTGTCTTTTGTCATCAAAGGGACTTATTAGCAACATTTGAGTTTATCAGAAACAGAAAGAATACAGGGTTGCACTTAATAAAATAAAATGCAGGGGAGTTTATTTACCTGCTTCTTGCTTTTCAGTACACTCAGGAAGAGCAAGGCAAGAAAAGTCCCACAATTTCTGGTATATTTTGCAGTTTTCAAATTCCTACCTTTCCCCCTCCACCTCTATTACCCTTACGTTCTGCTAGATGTACCTTTTAGAAGCCACTCATCCCGTTCCCATTAGCCTGGTACCTCTGGGCGCAGATTGCCAGGGTTATGATTATGGACACAGGGTTTTCTAGGTCTCCTAATACTGGGAAACCAGCACAAGCTTGCTGTTCGGGACAGGGCTGTGTCTCTCTGCAGATCCACAGGGTAAAGTGTAAGGAACTAATACGTAAAGTGTAAATTGGGCTGTACTGTGTAGTACACAGCAAGCAGCAAGGTGAGCTGGGAAGTGGAGTGAAAAGAAAGGCTTTTTTGTCCCATAGGAAGCCTAGGAAAGATGGTGTCTTGCAGAAGCTTCCTATGGTGCAGGACACTTTGACAACTTTGAAGCAATGAACTATGAGAGATGGCAAAAGCTGTCCACCATGTAACAGCCTATAATGCTGTTAGCTTGGTAAATTCATGACAGTAGTCCTCAGTTTAGGCATTTACAATAATGTTTGTTTTTTAAAAGCCGAAGGGGATGTGGATGAATGAAATGAGTAATTCCTGAGTGAATTCTGTAATATTTTCCATGTATGGTTAGAAATGTAAGCATGTTGGAATGGGTTCAAGAGACCAAGATGTGGAGGTGTGAGGGATATGTTTTAGCCTGCTTACAAATCTGAAACAGATATAACTGTTTAGTTTGGGGGTTCACCTTTTTGGGTTTTATTTACTGGCTGCAGAAATTGCTGGTACTTCACCCTCTTTCTGGAACAGCAAGGCAGAACAGCAAACTCTTTCCATCAGGCCACAGATCAGGCAGCAGATGGCAACTTTGGATAGCCTCCGATCAGGCTGGCTTGAATTAGAGATGAGTCCCATCCCCTTCCAAGTGAGCACAATGCTAGCTTGAACTGGGAATTGGATCATGTCTAAACATTGTGTCTGGATTCAAGGCGCAGCAGAGTTTTGCTGTAGCTGGTCCAAGGGCTTGGCTTGAGCCAAATTCTAATTAGAATGCCGTGTGTTGCCATCAGTAGCTCTGTATTACCTATCTCCTCTGCTAACATTTCAGGAAAGATAAACTGTCCCCAGGGCACAGCTGATCTCTGAGGGCTGTTTATAGCATTCTGGTTTAATACCTGAAAAGGAAAAAATGCTATTTCATTTGGGAGCTCTGTTTCACCTCCTTACAACCAGCTGGACTTAGGAGATACTTATTATGAGCAATCTCCTGATCAGTGAAAACAACGTAACCCCTGAAGTAATCAGTAGCATTTAAGTAGTTGTTTGCAAATCAGTGGCAACTTGTTCTTTCCTCATGTAGTACATGCTTGAAAAGGGCATAACTTGAAAATGGACTTCATAACAGCAAAAGGACAAAACCTAGGAAACATTTTTGAAGTCAATTGTTAACACAGGTGACAATAAACAGAGAAGCCTCTTTAATTGGTTTTCTGAATCCCTTGTTCTCAAACTAGCTGATTGGGCTTGTGCTGCCTAACGTTACTTTCCACTCTTTATAATCCCTTGCTGCACAGTGAAGGGAAAAGTGCTGTGGGACTACAGGAAAGGCAGCCCTGTTTTCTACTCCCTGACCTTCCACATGCTTTTCTGATAGCAGCTTAAGTTTATTAAATACTTGTAGTGTCCGCATCTCACTGTAGACTATTCTACTTACTGTGACTCTTCGCTTTGGAGCTGGGCTCAGCTGCAAAAGGATCTCAGCACTTCATTCTTTTTACAGTTTGAGCTGCCAACCCCCTACACTAGAAGCGGAGGTGATGTTCTCCCTGGCTAGCAAAATGGAAAGAGGCACAGAAGGACTAAGCCCATGCAGCACACTATTGTTTTATAAAAAACCCCTATTTTATTCTCTGCATATGCTCACAATTTATGCCACAAATGTACACTGAGCTCAGGGACAGACATCTGAAGCTGTATATTGGCTTATGCTACAAGCCTTTGAATTTACTTTGTACAAAAGGCAGGTCGCAGCCATGCTCTGTCACAGAGCCATGCTTCCCTGCCTGTCCTGTGAGGGGGATACTGTCTGCAGCCACTCCCTGCCACCTCCTCTTCTCTGCTGGTAAAATCCCTCTGGGTGAAACTAGAGGATATAAGCAAAACTTCCTCTCCCCCATCATATCTAGTGAGAAGTTAGTTACCCCATGAGGGCTGTGGGTCCCAATCGCTCTGCCCATGTGAGCAAAAGGACAATCTCATGTTTACTCTAAGTTTCTGGGTGGATGTATTGAAAGTCTGAGCTTAGACATGGCAAAGGCTGTGCAATACTTCAGGCTGCTTTAGCATGCATGCCATCCACGTCTTGTTAACATGCCAACTTAATTCCACTCTTTTGCTTCACAGACAAGTACCACTTTATTAGCTACAAATCTATTATCTTCCTGTTTGAAGGGCTTTGAATAGGCTTAGAGCAACATTCTGCTTGTGTAATACAACAAGTCTTTTCACATTGATAAAAATACTTTAAGAAATGAAAAATAAAATTCAACAGTGACAGAAATTCCACTCTCTCCTTTCATTCTCCGTGTGTGAGCTAGCAGGTGCAACTTGACATTCTTTAAACAAACCTTCCCCCTGCTTTGTGACTGAAGAAAGGCTTTGGCAAATGCTTATCCTTTGATATGATGTGTACTTGACAAAATTCACAGGGAGATCTGAACTGCTGCTTTGAAGCAAATGCTTATTAGAACACTGGAGCACTAAAGTGCACTGTGATTTGGCTCAGTTGCTAGTAAGATATCAAGTAAAATGTGCCCATTATGTCAATTCAAAGTCAAGTCTAAACACTCTGACTTCTGAGAAATCCAAAGAGAATTTGTGGCCGTGCTGCTCTGCTGGTTTATTGCTTTATCTAATTTGCATTTCCTTCTCTGTCTGTCAGTTCCCCTTTGCATTTCTGGCTGAGCAGTTGGTGAATCATCTGGAATTCTTTAAATATTTTCCATTACTATATTTTACTTTCCACTTTCAAACCTTCTTCTCCTCTCCCTCTCTTCAAAATATGCTGTACTTCCAGCTGAACAAAAAGGGGAGGAAGGGGCCTGTCTCTCTTTCATGGCACGAGGTTTTTTTCTATATTTGTGCTTTGTCTATGGGGAATAGAATACTTGATATTCAGTGGGAAATATTTAAGATCTAGAATATTCGGAAAGCTTTGTGGACCAGCAGTGTTGCCCAGGAAAGCTTTGTGGGTAAAATAAAACTAATGCATGTCTTTCCACCCTGAAAACAAAACAAGAACAACAAAAGAGATTTCCAGAATTCCTTTCATCTCTTCTCCCTCCTTATGTCTTGAAATTCCCCATGAAATGTCACAGTTCATTGCAATGTCTTCTTTCTTCCTTCATGTGAATAACCCCCAGCCTGCTGATAGCTGGTTGTGCATGAGCAAGCAGCTTCAGATATGATTCCCCAAGTCTGGAGAGCACTAGCAAAATGCCTGACCTGCCTCTTCCACAGCAGATGGCAGATAACACCACCCTGGAAGAGTATCTCTCCGATCCAAACAAGCTGTCTAATCTAGCAGAGGTATTTCAAGATGCAGCTTCTGGAAGCTTAGGAAATGCAAGTTCAAACTTGAAATTTGGTGTGAATTTTTAATGCTGAATGTAAGTAACTACTAGAATAATCTCCCTGGATGCTCAGTTTATTCACTTGTCATATTTAAAGCAAGACTTGGTGAATTCCTAGCAGATTTTCTATAATCTAATAAGAAATCATCATCTTGAAACAAGACTTTCTGGTGTGGTCACCAGGGCCTGAGGTGGTATTCGCAGAGTTAGAGTAGACAATCATAACAGTTCATCCTGGCCTTAAAATGTGCTAGGCATTTCTCTATCCAGCCATTCTCCATAGAAGAAAAACTATCCCTAGCTGGGGGCTATAACATTTCTTTACTGAGGTGAACAGAGAGGTTGCACTGGTGGTGGTCAGCCCCTGGCAGGCTCCAGACCTGCATGGCATGTCCTAACACGCTCCATCCACCACCTGCAAGCACGAAACCTATCTCCCAGTTTAGATTGAATAAATAAATGCAGATAATCAGTCACTGCATCCAACATCAAAAGCAAGCAAGGGGAAAGGTGGTGCAGATTTTTGTTTTCCCTGCTGTCACTTGGAATTGTTGATTTGTTGAAATGTTCAAGAGAGGTGACACTTGTTTCTTTTTCTGAAAAACAGCATGTAAACACAGCAAATGTTATGTTTTGCTTTGAACGTACAAGTTGCATCTTAAACATTACATCTTACAGCATGTGTAATGGCATACAGATATACATACCGAAGTAAAAAAATCTGCTGGCAAGACTAGCTGCCCCAGAGAATGGGTTGGCAGGGCACATGCATGTAACCCTGGGCAAGGAGTATAGAGGACTCTACCTATCCAGATTTGGTGGGGATTGAGCCATTCAGATATGATATCAAACTTGCTTCAGATACATAGAGGTCTGTCTGCTCAGTCTCAAGTGGAATAAAATTACAGTTTGAGAAGCTGTTTTGGGAGACACTTGTAGCTTTCAGGTGATCTTGCTGCCAGGTGATGTAATCACCTCGCAGAGAGTGCAGTACAGGTTGCAGTTCATACTCGGGGTTCGTTTTTCTACCTAGACCACTGTAAGAGCTAAATCCCTTAGAAACAATGAGGGCTGGTTGCTTCAAAGCATATCTGTTGCCAGTAAGCCTTACCCTCGGACACTGAAGAGGGCGTGTGCCAGCCATGTCTGTGGACATGTCAGGTTTCAGGAAGGACTAGCTGAGCTGTCAGGGTTTGCTAACCTTTTGGCATCAAAACAGTAAACTACACATGTTCAGCAAGAAACCACACGCACTTTGCCTTAACTCAGCAGGATGAGCGTGCTGAGCAAGGGACCTCGGTGAGATGCGTGCGTGGACCTTATCTCAGCAAGCAGAAGTGCTGAGCCAATAACGATGATATGGCTTTGGCATCAGACTAACGAGCCAGACTTGCTGATGCTAGCACTCTCAGATTTCGGCTCCTGGACATGGGGCCAGCGCAGTGGAGACTCTGAGCCTGTAATATCACAGTACCTAATGACTTGGCATCACCTCCTTCAAGCTAGAGCTGCCGTGCTAATAACCACAGGGGCTCAGCCTGCCACTTAGCTGAAGACCTATTAATTAGTGGTGCTAAGCCAGGAACAGCAGAGTCTCCTGCAAAATTCATATCGATGTCAGTCCTGAAAGAGCTTTGCCTCTATTAAAGAGATTAATAGTCGTAGTGTAGAAAGTGAAAAGCTGCCGTTACATCTCCTGGTTTGGCTGCACATTGCACCCCTCAATCTTCCATGTGATAGTGTAAGACTGTCATCTCTTTTGCAGAGTCTAAAGGGGTCTGGTTTGCCCTTTTTTATATAATCTTTTTTTCAGACAGCCTTCTCTTCTTACATCTAAAATTAGATGCAACTTTTGAATTCACATCATACAAAGGCATCTAGGGAAAAAGTGTGTGAGGTTAAATCTAGAAGATCTTATAGAAATTTCACTGCATGATTGGAGCAAAGGAAAAAAGAGCTATCATTTCTGGGTGTGAGGAGTTTTTTTACATATGTGCATGAGACCATTTTATGTTCTAAATGGGTAACACTGGAAATGGGTAAGGGAAATTAAAAAAAAAAGCAAAATCAAGCCTGATTATATTTCTCAAACTAGTTATTTGTAAAGTAAAATGTATTTCATTTCCTCCAACAGAAACCACGGGAGTAGAGAAGGTGATTTCTACCACCACCACAATTTTTCCCAAGTTTCAGTCTCTTCCCATGCCTAGTAAGAATGTTTCTGTGAGTGTGTAAAAAGGCATCCGGGAGGCTCCCAGACTATTCAGTTAGCATTTAGTACTACAGTCTTCTCTTTGCAAATTATAAACTATGCGGTTTCCATAGTGACCTAAACAAGATGAGAATCTGAGTGAAGAGTAGCTAATGTGAGTGAAGAGTAGCTGATGTAAGTGAAGATAAACAGATAGCAATGTAGGTATTTTAAAAGAGTTTTGGTTTGGTTTCATTGGTTTTGTGGGGTTGGTTGTTATTTTGGGGTTGTTTTATTCTCAGCAGCTAGATCCTGATGTGAAACTGTTTTGGGCACTCTTCAGTGTTCTCTGCTAATGCTTCAGGGTAGTAAATGACCAGGAAAGGATATTCTTCATTTGCAGCTACCCATGTAGCTTCATCAGCTCTTTTTCTTTAATGGCATCATAGCTTAAACGGATACACATCTGTGGTCTGTATCTTTCTTTGAAATCTGAATGACAAATGAGTCTCCTTGCAGTGCAGAAGGCACCTGGTTACACACCATTCATCCCGCAGTAGTGCCACTGTCCCGTCAGTGGGATAAGCCCACCACAGCTAGAGACACTGGCTTTACAACAGAAAAGACTTCTAGCATAAAATCGTGTTCTTTCACAAAGTTCCTTGAGCTCTGTTTTCAAACAGAGTTTTGGGCAAAGATAAGTAGGTATAGCCACCTTCATGGTTTGTTTGTTGCTCAGTTTTTCCAATTAGAGGCTAGGAGAGCGTGCCTAGAGGTTTGGGGTGAGCACAGAGTGTGGAGTTTTGGTAGGTAAGCAGATGGTTTTATGCAATGCAACATTCAAATTGCAGATTATAACATGTTTGTGCAGTGCTCAGATCAATGGATATCATTTTAGAAATAGGAAAATCATTATTAACATTTAGCTGTTTGTGCAGACGAAGCATTAGAGATGCAAAGAGTACATGTTCTGTATTGGTTTTGTAAAGATCAGCCACAGGTATCAAGCTGAGCTTAGAGAAATTTCCCCAAACATTCTGGCACTGTGCTCCTTTTTCTTAGGTTGGTGCCCTTGATGCTGAAAAGCTCACAGTGAACAGAACACTTTTAAGCCACAGGAAAACTCTGAACTGGCCTTTAAAAGCCTTGTCGGCCTTTAAAAAGAGTACTTCTTAACATTTCTAAAGCATTCAATTTTAAAATTATGGTGAGGGGAAGGAATAAATTCCACATTCACATTCTTCCAGTCTGCAAAATCTGCAGTGACTGATGTTCATTGCCTGCAGTGGCTTCTTCCACTCTACTACATGGTTAAAGCTGAAGATTTAGGGTCTGAGCTCTGAGGCTGATTCTTTGCCAACCATCCTGTTCCCTATTGCTGCCTACCTGAGAGTCAAACTGTGTATTTAGAGCCCCTTATTCAGATTTTACCCCCCCAGCTTAAGCCAAGTCAGTGCATGTGTTGAATTCTTGTATAGCTAGTACAGCTGCCTACCAGTACTTCAGTTACCAGTGGGGCAACAAGTTCAGGAAGATGGTTAGACTGTTCATGTCACTATAGCAGACACGTATCTGCAATAGAATCATAGAACGGTTTGGGTTAAAAAGGACCTTAAGATTATTTAGTTCCACCTTCCCCTGCCACGGGCAGGAACACCTTCCACTAGACCAGGTTGCTTCAAAGCCCCATCCAACTTGTTCTGGAACACAGCCAGGGATGGAGCATTCACCACTTCTTTGGGCAGCCTGTTCCAGTGCCTCACCACCTCACAGTAAAGAATTTCTTCCTTATATCTAACCTGAACTCCCCCTGTTTAAGTTTAAACCCATTGCCCCTTGTCCTATCACTACAGTATCTGATGAAGAGTCCCTCCCCAGCATCATTGTAGGCCCCCGTCACACACTGGAAGGCTGACATGCCATGCAATAGATTTTCTCTGCCCTGCATAGGTTAAAGGAGGCAGGTTTTCCTCAAAACAACAAAAAAATGAAGGCAAAATGTACTATAACGGTTTATATGCATTTGTATTGCTCTGATACATCCGTAACAGCACTCTACATGAGATTCTATATGGTGCGGATAATAAGACAAATTAGGCATTCCAGCTGCAAAAACACACTGTGCAGAGAATGATGTGCAGTTCAGCTGCAAAAATACAGCATTCGTGTGACATTATGTTCAACCCTCTTCTCCCAGGAGATCTCCTTTCTAGGTTAGTGTGGAAATGACAGCCATTGCCAACACAATGCAGTCCATTTGCTTGGGAATCAGGATACTTGCTTTTCTGCAGTTGTCAGTTGGGTGCTCTTAGCAAATATCAAAATAAAATAAAGAAAATTGGGCTGTCAAAACCCAAAGAAGTTAATAGAGATAAACACAGCTTGATTTGTGTATGTGCCTGTGTGCATGAGTGATTTTTTGAACATATTTAGTTTCCATTAAAAGGACACTTCCACAGCTTAGAACAGCTAACAAGGGTCTTTCAATTTGGATCCCTTTCAAATTTAAGTATACATTTTATTTGGCTCTGTTTATTTCCATAAACATCATCACCGTCTTCATATTTCATCCTGGTAAATTCACTGAATGGCGCAGTTCACTGTAAGAGAAGTTCATTTATCCCACCATAATTTGACAGGTGTATATCTACAACTACAATTACATACTTCCAATTACATACATACTTTGAGGTGAGCAGTGAATTAAAACTTCCCGTGAGGAGCACCTTGCTGATTTCCTTTTCTTCTTATCGCTGGTGCTGTTGTAGCTGGCTGTATGCAAGATACTGGCTCTGCAGAGGTTCCTATCCTGGCACCATACATGGCTGGATGCTTTAGCGACCTTTTAAAAAGGTGAGTTTATAAGTGACAGGAAAATCCCTGAATAGCCTAGTTCTGTATTCTGTCGAGGTTTATGAGGGATTTTGTTATTATTGTGTAATAATAAAAATTATTATTGTGTAATAATAAAAGCAGCTTTAAAGATGCAGATTCAGAAAGTGTCAGCTGGCAGGATTAGGAAAAAAGTCCTGTTGCAGCAAATTTGCTGAAAGAAACAACTGAGATTTTGTGTAGTCTGAATTTTCGTTAATCCAATACATCCTGTATCCTACTGAAAGCACCACTTCACAGTGTGATTCTCAGCTAGTGTGCATAATTCATTTACTAATTCAAATTGAACGGTCCAGGCAGCAGCTCTTACTAAACAAAAAAAGGAGAAAGAAAGAAAAGAACACAGGCACACACACCCGCCGAAAAGCTCGGGTTCTTTGCTGAATAGTTAAGTGGTTGAAAGTTCACAGCTCCATGCTTTGTTTTCTTACATGCCCTGTGGCAAGCCCCTTAGTTTCATTATCCTGAGAAGTGGCCACTTGCTTACGGTTCATGTTCCGACCGTCCAGCCTCATTGATATCACTTGATCTAAGGTTTGTGGGTTTTTTTTAAGCTATTATGTACTCATAGCTCCAATTTACCTCAGCTGTACAGTAGCCAGGAAACCACAAAACCTCATGGAATTAATATTCTACTCACAGTAATAGTGTAGGACCCATTGCCAGAATGGCTCCAAGGACCAAGCTACAGCCTTATCTTCTGCATCTTCACAAGACGATTCTCGCAGGTTGAAGGTGAGCTGCTTTTGAGGGAGAGTATGAGAGAAGTATGTGCTATTGCACTGCCTTTGTCCAATGTTATTTTATGGCCTAAGGTCAAGGCGATCAGGGAAAATCTAAAACCGGATGAGACACAAACTAGATATGCTAACAGGTCTGTCAGGAGCTGCTTTTGCCTATGGACCATATGCCAGTGGGACAGACAGAGCACAGAAGGCTGTGGTCCGTTCTGAATTTTCAAGAAATCTAGACCTCAGTGACTAATCTGAGTCTGAAACTTGGAGAGATGAGGGGAGGTGGTGTCTTGCTGGATCTGGTATGTTTGTTAGCTGTAAACATTGGGATGAAAAGGGTGGTTTTAAGAGGTTTGAAAATGGTGTGAAGAACTGTACGCTTCATAGTGATGGTGCAACAACTGATGCAACATCAGTGATGTTAGCTCTGTAAACAAACACATTTCAGATGGCTTTGGGCTTATATGGTGTGTCTGTGTGTCCCTAGTACTTAAGAAAAGTGCTAGGAGTGCTGCTTACATCTTTTTAAGGGATATTACCAAGGGGCCAGTATGTCTGTCCCTGCTGACAACATCACCAGGGAGGGTCTCCTATGTGACCAGAGCAAGCATCAGGGACTGACATCTGCATGGCTCTGGGCACACACTGATGCCTTGCTCCACTGTGTCCGTCAAAGCTCTTCACCACGGGAAGCAGAGAAGGGAGAAAAGCCACTGGCTAAATCACCTTGCAGAGCTCTGGGGTCTGCTGGGGTTTGTGTTGTTTTGTGGTTCTGTTGTTTTGTGGTTTTTTTCCTTTTCCCTACTTAGTGATTCTGTTGCAGCTGCAATAGTTAATGAAGTGCTGAAAATGGATCTGTTATTCAGTATAGGGGGAAAAGCCTTCCCTCTCCTGGCTCCCCACAGGGTCCACAAGTCACTCAGATGGGTCACAAGGGGAGGACTTGGCTGTTAGCTCAAGCAGCATAGCCTGATGAGCAAAGCTTGGGAGCTTCATAAACAAACATCTAGGCAGCTGCATCCCACCCAGGTTGGTGTCGGGAGGATGAACTGTGAGATGTGTCTGGAGATCTCTTCATCACTGTGCTCCCAGCTTTCCTCTGCAGCAAGTGGAACTGCAAACGTTCTCCTACATGCAAAAAGGGACCTTCAAGTTAGGATAAAGCCCTTTGCATTTGTCAACCGAGGTGTTGACATTTGTCTTCTTGTGGTTTATGACATGTAAGTCACGGCATAGACATTTTCCAAACTAGTTATTGCTCACAAATAAACAGACATGTAAGATATTTGCTAGCATATTTATTTTTCTGGTGTGAAACTAATGAGTGACATCATATTTTAGCAGCTGTCTTGGTTGTGCAGCCCTTTCCTGCAAAGATTGTGTCCTGAGAATTAAGAAAAAAAAAGAGATCAAAAACTGGTAGAATGATAGCAAATATGTAAGTATAGCTGAATAATTAATTGAAATAATAAATTACTCATTGCAGCAAGATCATGAGTGAATGTGAATCCTGGACTTCCTGTCCTATGCGACGAGCCCTGATAATGTTTATTTAAGTGGGAAACATTCTCTGCCAGGAAATGGGTAAATAGGTCCTGGAGAAGAAATACCAAAGTGCATGGGCCGTGCCCTTAATTTGTGTACACCGTTGGTTACAATTTATATTCATCAGAGATCTGTCTCTCAATGCTTCTTCACATTTTTTGTTTTATTGTGCTTGCAAAAACTGACCCTGTTTGATTTTAGTCTGTAGGAGCTTTTTGCCTCTTCAAGCTTTAATGACAGGTAAAGATGATTCTGGTATAACCTGACTGAGACAATGGCCAGCTGGTTTTGGTCCTATTTGCAACAAAAAGGAGGGAGATGTCTAAGAACAGGAGACATTATCAAAACATTTAAATATATGCATATTTAAGATTAAATCAAAACTGCTTGACTTGTATTACTGAAGGCTCTGAAGAAACAATTCTCCAAAGACATTTTTTAGCGGCAGCAATCAGTGGAGGCCAATTCTTTTATTTGCCTGTATCTTCAGCAGTGTTTGTGCGAGTGAAGTAACAGTAATAATTTTCTTCAGCATGTATGTTTCCTGCATCTGTGAGATAAATTTTGCCAAATAAATGAAACAAGAAGGTATTTGCAGAATGTAAAAGTGAGTTAGGACATTGCGTTTACAACATGCTCCAGGGACAACTTGTCAATAGAATTGCTTCTCTCTCAGAAGTGTGTGGTGGAGCTGCAGACAGAAAATCCCAAAGAAACGTCAGTGATGCCTAAAATAAAGACAAAGTCATTTTCAAGTTGTTTTCAAAGGAGGGATGTAGTTCTCCCATGGCATGACAATAAAGCTGTCAGAGAACTGAGCAGGCAGTTAGCAGCAGAACATAGTGCTTCTGACCTGTGTGTTTGCATAAGTCAGATCCAGAAGTTGTAGCCACGTATCTCGGAGAACATTAGAGGTGAGATGGTCTGTTGCAATAATCAAAGACAGAACAAATCAGGAAGTACTAAGCATAGTGAGAAATACAGTTTTCTACTGAAAATTTCCAGCTTGATGATGGTTTGGAAGACACTCTGTGGAGAAACCTCTGTAGAGCTGTTGTGGAAGCTGAGGAGCATAACATGGTCTATACTTAAGGGTCACCCACTGAAATAGTTTGGCTTTAACTCTGCAACCATGCTGATAATGCAAAGCCCTCTGAAGTTATTTCAGTAGGAGCAGGATGAGCCTTTGAACCTATGAGTGCAGCCCAGTTTCTCTCCTGTAAGTTTATCCTCAATACCTTTGGCTAGCTCTTTTGAAATCATGTGATTCCAAAATATAGCAAAAAGCAGATTTGGGTGTGTGTGCGGGG